>NC_057395.1:48124083-48424083 GCF_019320065.1 Cervus canadensis | reverse complement strand
AAATGGCCAAGTTAGAAAATTAGAGGTCAGAAAATATGATTATGACAGACTCAATAAAATATTTTTCTTGCTTAACTCAATGCATGATTAATAGAGGATCTCTGTTGCTTTTGTGGTACTTTTCCCACTTATATGCTGTTTATATGAAAACAGAATCTCCCTTTTACATTTTGTAATTGGGCAATTTATTTTTTCAGTTACCTGTTGCAAGGTGCTTAAATAAACATACATGTAAATGTTCCCAGCTTTACAAAGAAAAATCAATTAAAGTGTTAAAATTATCTCTTTATTTCATATGCGGTATTCCTAGGATATCATTATGTTGATACTTTGAATGCATGTCATGTTGCGTGTTTCCATGAATTGCCCTGTGTGTTCGCACTCTCACCCTTTTGTAATTGTACCCTCTTTTCCTTTAAGGGCTGTTCAGATAGTGTGTAAGAGTTCATATCCTTTGGCATCCCTAAATCGAGATACTAATTGAATGTAATTAAGAATTTTAGCATTCATAATAAAGTATGGAATGCTGTCCTACTGTTGCCTAAAGCCCAGATTTTGTTTACCTACCTCTCTGATAAATCGCTTCAGTTGTGTCTGACTCTTTGGGACGCCATGGACTGTAGCCCTCCAGGCTTCTCTGTCCATGAGAATTCTCCAGGCAAGAACTCTGTAGTGGGTTGCCATGCCCTTCTCCAACCACCCTTCAGTTGAAAAGCAAAGAGGCTGTGTCTGGAAAGGGGAAAATGTTAAGGAGAAGAGTCAGACTTGAAAAAACAGTTTCACTGTTTCAAAACCTTAACTTGGACTCAATAGTGAATTTCTTTACAGGTTGATTAGATTTTTGGTAATTGATTAGAGGTGATTACCAGCAGAGTTTGAGGCGGTGGCTTGGGTCTGAATCTCACCTCTGTCATTTACTAGCAAAGTGAGCTTGGACGAATTATTTAAATTTGCCTTGCCTGGCCTCAGTTTCCCCATCTGAGAGAGTTTAATTGCTAGCACTACTTCTTACGTGATGACTTTCAGTTACTTTCTTTCAGTGGCATTGTCAGAAGTTCAAAAAGTTTAAATCTCCTTTGGTACAGTGGTCTGTTCTCCTTTGGTCTTGAGTTTTGAAATGTTTTGGTATCCACAGGTTTGTTACATAAGTGAGTATCATGATAAAAATAGGTGTCATATTGTATGTTTACTAAGTCTCAACCATTTCACAAAGTTCTTTATGTATACTATCCCACTTTAAAAAATCATACATATGATCATCTTAAAAGCATGGCAGTCTTCCTTTTAATTGTGTAAGGTCTGACCTCCTTGTAGCACCGCCAGACCCCTCAACACATATGCATACTCTCTCATAAAAAGTGAAAGAAGTATTAGTAGTCAAGAGAATATAATCCATGTAACATTAAAATTTGAGATCTCTGTGATTAGAGTTGAAATGATAGAAATGAACATAATGGAAGGGAGATAAAATTCAAATCTAAATACCCAGCAGTGTAATGTAATAACTCACATGTAATGTCTTAAACATATGTACTCCCTTAAGATTTTTTTATGTGCATATGTGTGCCTGCTATTACTGATTTTCCAGTTAGAAAATTCTTGAAAAGCTATTTATAGGCATTCCTCAGAGATACTGTGGGTTTTGCTCTAGACCACCACAATAAAGCAGATATAATAAAACGAGTCGTGAGTTTTTTGATTTCCCAATATATATATTTAAAAGTTATATTGAGGCTATACTGTAGTCTGTTACATGTACAATAACATTATGTCCAAAAAAAATGAACATACCTTAATTTAAAAATACTTTATTCTTAAAAAATGCTACCCATTACCTGAGCCTTTAGTGAGTTTTAGTAGTAGCATCAAAGATCACTGATCACAGATCATGCTAACAAATATAATAATAATGAAAAAGCTTAAAATGTTGCAATAATTACCGAACTGTGACAGAGAAACAGAGAGAGAATGAATGCTGTTGGAAAAATGGCACCAATAGACGTTCAATGCAGGATTGCCATGAACCTTCAATTTGTTAAAACAGTATTTGTGAGGGGCTACAAGGTAAAGTGCAATGAGACAAGGTATGCCTGTAGTTTGTATTGTTGAAAATACTATACAATATTTGATATTAAAATTACTTACAAATGCAAATAAGTATTATGAAAAGTTAAAATATTTGGAAATTAAGAAAATATTTATAGAGAGCATTATGTATTTAGTAGGCAAATTTAGCAAATTGTTAGGCTTAGATACTCAACTCAATTTTACAAATTAATTTATGTACAACTAGTAAATATTTAGACATTTAGCTAATCTTTCATTGTATTTTGGGAGCATGCTTTCTATTCAGTCAATACATAAATGGCTAATATTTGCCTAACTTTATGTGAAATTAAAGAAACATGAATAGAAATGACAATGGAATACTGTCATAATAGGGTTTTTAAGGGATCATATGGACTCATCTTTTTTTTAGAGATGAGAGAAATATGTTGAGCAGATTACCCTGTGTTCTTGTATAGTAGTTGGAAAAATGTGTGTTGCTTAAAACTTATACACAGTATTTCCTTTTTTGTAAGCTGAGTAACATTTAAGTCTAGTAAACTCATTTTAAATAGCTGCTTTTATAAAGTTAATTTTGTGAGATCACATTAAAATATATTGACATTACTTATAATAAGTAGAATATGTTTTAATATCTTGCGTTCATTCGTTCATTCACATTGTTATTTATTGAGACTGCTTTATACTAGACACTTGGTAACAAATTACTGAAGCAAGTGCAGTAAAGTATAACAGAAGAAATTAAGTACAGGTGCTGTGGAACCATGTGTGTGAGTTAAGGTATGTTGTATTTGAGCTGAAATTACTTTTGAGGTCTTAACACAGATTTCAGATTCATTCTAATTTGTAACTTTATGACATTTTTTAGCTACTTGATGATTTTTAAAAGCAACTTTGTTATGGTTAGTAATTTTTTTATTCTTTTGTTACCATCTAAGCATTTAAATGAAAGGTAGACCCACTTAAAACCTTTAGTATCTTTTTGTAATTTGACCTCCTTGTATGCTAAGTAAACTTAAAGTTTAAAGAAAGAGGACATCTTTCCTATCCGTTTATTATGTAAACAAAAGAAAGATACATACAAATATTTAGAAGTGTATTGAGAGCTTGTTGTGCAGTGCTGTGCTTGGTCGCTCAGTCGTGTCCGATTCTTTGCAACCGCATAGACTGTAGCCCATCAGGCTCCTCTGTCAATGGAATTCTCCAGGCAAGAATACTGGAGTGGGTAGCCATTCCCTTCGCCAGAGGATCATCCCAACCCAGGGATTGAACCCAGGTCGGCTGCATTGCAGGTGGATTCTTTACCATCTGAGTCACCAGGGACTAACTTTATCGCTAAAGTTTTTGCCTTGCGTTACACGGGGCAGTCATTGTCTCAAGGAAGCTTCTACTGTTCCCATTGCTGGATAAGTTCACTTTGGCTTGAAATAGCTAATTTCTTATTTTTAACCCTTTACTTTATATTGGAATATAGCCAATTACACTGTTGTGATAGTTCAGGTGGACAATGAAGGAACTCAGCCATACATATACAGGTGTCCATTCTCTCCCAAGCTCCCCTCCCACCCACACTGGACAGTTTGCTGTTCTATACAGTAGGACCTTGTTGGTTATCCCTTTTAAATATAGCAGTGTGTACATGTCGATCCCAAACTCCCTATCTCTTCCTCCTATCCTTCCCTGCTGGCAGACATAAGTTTCTTCTCTAAGGCTGTGGATCTGTTTTATAAATAAGTTATCTGTATAATTTCTTTTTAGACTCTGCATATAAGTATGTCATATGGTATTTCTCCTCCTCTGTCTGACTCCACTCAGTATGGCAAGCTCTAGGTCCATCCATGTTGATGCAAATGGCATTGTTTCATTCATTTTAATGGCTGAGTAACTTTCCATTGTATATATGTACCACATTTCCTTTACCCAGTCCTTTGTCTGTGAACTTTTAGGTTGCTTCCATGTCTTGGCTGTCGTAAACAGTGCTGCAGTGAATATTGGGATACATGTATCCGTTTGGACTTATGTTTTTCTCCAGACATGTGACCAGGAGTGGGATTGCAGGGTCATATGGTAGCTCTATATTTAATTTTTAAAAAACCTTCATACTGTTCTCCATAGTCGCTATACCAGTTTACATTCTCACCAACAGTGTAGGAGGATTCCCTTCTCTCCACACCCTTTCCAGCATTTATTGTTTGTGGATTTTTTTGATGATAGCCATTTTGATGGCTGTGAAGCAATATCTCAGTGTAGTTTTGATTTGCATTTCCCCAATAACTAGCACTGTTGAACATCTTTTCATATGCCTCTTGGCCATCTGTATGTCTTCTTTGGGGAAATGTCTACTTAGGTTTTCTGCTCATTTTTTGATTGGGTTATTTTTTTTGGGTGGTGTTAAGCCTCATATGTGTTTGTGTTAGTTGCTCAGTCATGTCTGACTCTTGGCGATCCCATGGACTGTAGCCCGCAAGGCTCCTCTGTCTATGGAATTCTCCAGGCAGGCATACTGGAGTGGGTTGCCATTCTCTTCTCCAAGGGATCTTCCCAGCCCAGGGATCTAATCCAGATCTCCTGCATTGCAAGCAGATTCTTTACCTTTTGAGCAACCAGTGAAGCCTTATGAGCTGTCTGTAAATTTTGCAGACTAATCTCTTGTCGGTCAGGTCATTTGCAGATATCTCTCTCAGTCTACAGGTTGTCTTTTCTCTTTGTTTATTGTTTCCTTTAAATAGCTCATTTCTTGAAAGTTACTCCAAGTACGGAGGCTTCAAGATTCAGAAGGGGTTTATTGTCTAAAAATAAAATAATATGAAACGTGGTGAGGAAAGAACTGATCAACTGATTGGTAGCATGCCTAGGTTCAGATCATGCTGATGCTCATCAGTGGGGATATTACTCAAGGTTTTCTTATATTTAATAGCTATAGGAAGGTTTTTTAAAGAGAAATACTCTTAATGAAGGCTAAACTATCTCAGCTTGAAAATTATTATAAACACTGTAGTTTTTTTGTTTTTGTTTTTTGGTAGATTCTTGATTTATCTGCTCGTTGATTACTTTTCTGTTTCAAAACTGCATCTGATCTGAAAGAGGCACCCCAATGTTCATCACAGCACTATTTATAATAGCCAGGACATGGAAGCAACCTAGATGCCCATCAGCAGACGAATGGATAAGGAAGCTGTGGTAGATATACACCATGGAATATTACTCAGCCATTGAAAAGAATTCATTTGAATCAGTTCTAATGAGATGGATGAAACTGGAGCCCATCATACAGAGTGAAGTAAGCCAGAAAGCTAAAGACCAATACAGTATACTAACGCATATATATGGAACTTAGAAAGATGGTAACAATAACCTTATATGCAAAACAGAAAAAGAAACACAGATGTACAGAACAGAATTTTGGACGCTGTGGGAGAAGGTGAGGGTGGGATGTTTTGAGAGAACAGCATCGAAACATGTATATTATCTATGGTGAAACAGATCACCAGCCCAGGCTGGATGCATGAGACAAGTGCTCGGGCCTGGTGCACTGGGAAGACCCAGAGGAATCAGGTGGAGAGGGAGATGGGAGGGGGAATTGGGATGGGGAATACATGTAAATCTATGGCTAATTCGTGTCAATGACAAAAACCACTACAATATTGTAAAGTAATTAGCCTCCAACTAATAAAAATAAATGGAAAAAAAAAACTGCATCTGAGAAATGCTGTTAGAGAGATAAAGTTCTTAATTTTCAGTTGAGTTTTGACATGAAGCCCTTCTCGAATTATTGTGGATTATATCTACTTTAGCTGGCCAGTACTTGTAGGAACAAGTGAGATTGATTTATTTGGGCTTGCTGTTGATATGTGTAAAAGTTTTTTAGGGTATTTTATTTACCATTAGCAATGTTATCTTTTTAAAAATTAATTAATTACTTATTTTTGGCTGCACTGGGCCTTTGTTGCTGCGTGTGAGCTTTTCTCTAGTTGTGGAGAGGAGTACTCCCTAGTTGTGGTGTATGGGTTCTCTCACAGACATAAAGAACAGACTTAAGGACACAGTGTGGGGTGAGGAGGAAGGAGAGGGTGGGATGTAGGGAGAGAGTAATGTGGAAACAAACATTACCATATGTAAAATAGATAGCCAGTGGGAGTTTGCTGTATGATCCAGTTCAGTTCAGTTCGGTTGCCCAGTCGTGTTGGACTCTCTGCGACCCCATGGACTGCAGCACGCCAGGCTTCCCTGTACTGATTCAGGGCACTCAGGGCAGGGCTCTGTAACAACCTAGAAGGGTGGGGTTGGGAGGGAGGCTGAAGAGGGAGGGGACATGTGTATACCTGTGGATGATTCATGTTGATATTTGGCAGAAACCAACACAATACTGTAAAGCAATTATCCTTCAATTAAAAATAAATAAATTTAAAAAATATTGCACTTACTGTAATGTCAAAATATCTTATGGTTTTTATTTTGAAATACATGCATGCTTATTCTGCACATATAAGTAGGCTCCCAATTGTGATCAGTATTCATGTTAGATTGTTTTAGTTCAGAAACTTCCATTTGAGTAACTTGAAAGTTAAACTTTATTTTAGGATTATTGAAATAAAAAGTTGTCATCTCAGTTATTTCCAAGTGAATTAAAAGCTGAACAGCTACCAATACAAAGTTAGACTTTGTCTTGATTCATTTGCGTATTTTAAACAAATCCTAATGAAAAACATACTGTTGTAAACCTTAGTTGCTGTAGTGTTTGCATCTTTTAAATAAATTCTTTGGGATTTAGGGCAACACCTGGTAAGCTCCTGATAGTACACTGGTTCTCAAGAATGACTGAGCACCTGAATTTTTTTTTTCTTAACAAGAACATTAAGCCAGAATCTCTGGGGATGGTTCTGGGCTCTATTTTAAAGTTACAGTTGGGTTTTTTTGTTTGTTTGTTGAACTTTTTAAGTTCCACATTTTTATTTTTCAGTAGTCCAAGTATATATGCCTTCTTCTAGAAAGTTCTTTTTGTAATGGCTTATAGGAAATGATGTACCCTGTGACGTTTAGCTACCTGTCTCAGAAATTATTTTTCAGGAATCTTAATCTTGAAGTTTCCTGCAGAGGATAAACTAAATGACCTGAAAAATTAATGTGTCCCACAAGAAAACTAGTAGTCTTTTCAGGTTCCTCAAAAATACTCTGGCATTGTCACTTTGCTGATGATCAGGGGGGCTGGATAGCAAAGGTGGGGTTGGTTAGTGTTTCCTAATGGTCCTGCATTGTGTCTGGGACATTGATGTCTAGGCTGCCACCCAATTCAGTGTCTCTGAGATTTCCTGTAGTTGGAGCAGCAGCCTAGTGTTCTGGGGTTGTGGAGTAAGCTTGTGATCCTGACAGGCATCAGAAGCACCTGGATGTCTTTCCCTGGGCAGTCGTTATGCCAGCCATGGTGAAGTTGTGCCTCCAGGTGAGAGGTAGACCACCTGAGGAGGTTTTCCTGGCACTGCTGCTTAGCAGCCTGGGTATCCCTGGCTTTTGTCTGCATGTCAGGAGGTCCTTGATGTTCCTCCAGATTGGGAGTGTTGTTTCCACTTACAGGATCAGAGCAGAGCAGGAGCAGCTTCATTGTCTGAACCGTGTCCCAGAGAAATCCAAGGGAAGAAGCCTGTGAGCAGTGAGATTCACTGCCACTCCAGTCACCGGCGACCGACACCTGCCTTCTCATGCTTTCACACGTCTACCAGAGGCTTCCTGAGGACCTGTGGAGTTTCTGATAATTTCCACGGGTTTCTCTCCTTTCCTGTCTCGTGTAGACTCCGTCAATCTGCAGAAGTCAGGGCTTTTAGAGGAGGAGGAGTGACCTGGAGAAGCCTCCTTTGGCTTGGTGCTGACTGTTGGTGTTGTCTTCAGCAAGTTCTGAGCTGGTCGTTTGCTCTTCCAGCTGGTTGGCATGGCTTCGTCTGCAGTTCATTTCCCTCTCAGTTTTTTTCTAATTATTTAAACATATTTCAAGTCAAATTTTCTTAAATAAACACAATTTTCTCAGTTTTAGATGACTAGATACAGTGAGGAGTTATGGTATTAGAATCCCATTTTAAATAGAATATTCCTATAAAATTGGACCTTGAAGAATAGAGTGGAAAATGTTAGATGAGTATACTATTACAAGTCACTATTTGTTCTTAAGTAAAGATACTGTTTCATAGAATGAGCTTAAATATTATAATAATGGGAAGGGAAGCATATCTGACATCTGATTCATAGGAAAAGTAATTAACTAAAAATTTTGATTTCTGCCAAATGAAATAATGAGCTGAAAACTGGATACTGCTGTCTCTGGTCTGTCTCTTCCACTCAGGGAGGCCACAGGCTCTGTTCCTGTTTTCTTTCCCTGCACTGTGCCCTGAAGTCTGCTAAGAGGCAGTACTTATAGATGATCAGAAACCTCCTTCACATACCATCTTCCAGGGTATATAATCCTGTCATCAGGATATTCTGGAGTCTTAGTCTAATTTTGTGGTCTTTTTTCCTATTCTCTTCAGTAAAACTTTTACTTCAGCAAGTGTTTTCTTTAATGCACAAGTTGTACTATTTTATTAATTATACTTTGTGACTTTTGCTCAGGTATCCTCCTTTCCTTTCCCCATTCCACCACCCCCTTCCTGAAGTTAGCTTAAAATTTAAAATGTGGCATTTGAGCTTTCTATCAGGTTTCGTTTTCTCCATCAAATTGCTGTCCTGCAGTAATCTGTCTCTTTAGTTTAGCTTCTACAGCATTTAAAGTTTGCCTCAACTAGTTCTTATTCTATTGCCATTTATAATTATTTTATCTTCCCATAATTAACTTCCCAGTTCCTTGACCTGAGTACACTAACTTTTAAAATTTCTTTATATTATCTAGTACAGTGCTGTACGTAAATTAGGTCAGATAAGTGCATGTAGGTAGATGGAGGAACACCCCTTTATCCTTTCAGTGCCTGCATTGTATCAGTTCAGTTCAGTCGCTCAGCCGTGTCTGACTCTTTGCAACCCCATGAATCGCCGCACGCCAGGCCTCCGTGTCCATCACCAACTCCTGGAGTCCACTCAAACTCATGTCCATCAAGTCGGTGATGCCATCTGGCCATCTCATCCTCTGTCGTCCCCTTCTCCTCCTGCCCCCAATCCCTCCCAGCATCAGGGTATTTTCCAATGAGTCAACTCTTCACATGAGGTGGATGGAACTCCAGTCCCGTGTGAGTTGACTCTAACAGCATGCTTGCCAGTACAGGGAAACAACAGAGCTCCTGCCACTGTGTGTAGGCTCTTAGAAACCAACTTATGTGGTTGTCTGGGCGCTCTATCAGATTTTATTTATCTGATCAGTTCATTGTCTGCTTTCAGTGATGATTAACAACTCTTTCTTTACTTCCCTCGCACCTTTCTTATCCCCATTTCTCTTGTAGAGAATATCAATCTCTTTTTTCAGAGAAGGAAGGCTTCATGTGGGAAGTAAGTTGCTTTACTCCATATCTGCAGACATGCCTGCACATACCATTTCCTTTTGCCATTCTCTTCACCTGTGTGTCTGTAGATCCTGCCCTCTGGAAACCTCCTACCTACCTCACTTTCATCCTCTTCTGTACTTGCCCTCTTTGATTTCACTGTCTCTGGTTCAGCTTATTCAGAGCCTATGTTCCTATCTCCTCAAGGATGAGGATGGGTAGCTGTTTGATAACCTGATGGCACTGGAGTTGGGTCTGTTTGCTTCTTACACACATTAAATAACATCTTTTATTCAACATCTGTAATTATCCCTATACCTGCTGCCTTCTACTCCCAAATTTTTCTGGAGTTCTAGGCAAGCGGCTTGCTTTCGTCACTGTTGTTGTTCAGTAGCTAAGTCGTGCCTGACTCTTTGCAACCCCATGGACTGCAGCAACACCAGCCCTCCCTGTCCCTCACTATCTCCTGGAATTTGCCCAAGTGCATGTCCATTGAGTTGGTGATGCTATCCAACCATCTCATCCTCTGCCACACCCTTCTCCTTTTGCCTTCAGTCTTTCCCAGCATCAGGGTCTTTTGCAGTGAGTAGGCTCTTCACATCAGGTGGCCAGAGTATTAGAGCTTTAGCTTCAGCATCAGTCCTTCCAGTGAATATATAGGGTTGATTTCCTTTAGGATTGACTGGTTTCCTCTCCTTGCAGTCCAAGGGACTCTCAAGAGTCTTCTTCAGCACCACAATTTGAAAGCATCAATTCTTCAGTGCTCAGCCTTCTTTAGGGTCCAGCTCTCACTTCTATTACCTGACTACTGGAAAGACCTTAGCTTTGACTGAACTTCCCTATGTAAATTTGACCTTCCTCTCTTTGGCCAGAAACATACAATTCCTGTATTCATTGTGTGTCTTCACTTTTTGCGGAGTGTATGTTCTTCAAAGATGTTTGTTTTTGTTTTTCCACTTTTTGGGGGAGGGGCAGAAAGGTCTTTTACTCAGCATCCTAACATCCATGATCTAAGGGTATCCTTCTTAAAGCAGATCACTCGTACTCGCTTAAGTTTAAAATCCTCTCAGTTACTGCCATTGAAATTATGTGGAAATCCACGCTGGTTATTCAGGACTTGGGATCCTGCGTGGTTTGATCTTAGCTTCTGCCTCTCTGCCTCTTTTCACACGGCACCTCTCTTTATGATATTCCAGCCACTGTCTTTTCTCCACTTGAAATATACCAGGTCTTTCTCACTATGACCTTTAACTGGAAACTTTTACCTTTTGACTATTACCCATTTTTCTCCCACCTTCCCTGCCTTTGGCAACCATCAGCCTGTTCTCTAAATATATAGGTTTGGTTTTTAAAAAAATATTTGGCTGCCCCAGGTCTTAGTTGCGGTGTGCAGAATCTTGAGTCTTTGTTTTGGCACCTGGGATCCTTTAGCTGTGGCATGCAGACTCCCAGCTCCACCATGTGGGACCTAGTTCCCAGACCACAGCAAGGAATCTTTGCCACTGGACCACCGGGGAAGTCCCTATTGTGAATCGTTGCAGTGAATATGGTAGTACAGCTGACTCTATCTCTGAGATACAGAGTTTTCATTTTCTTCAGATAAATACCTAAAAGTGTAATTACTGGATCATATGGGAGTTCTGTTTTTCATTTTTTTCTCCATTATATTTTATTACATGATATTGGATATAGTTCCCTGTGCTATACAGTAGGACCTTGTCGTTTATCTGTTCTGTATGTAATAGTTTGCACCTGCTAATTCCAAACTCCCCATCCATGCCTCCCTCATTCCTCTCCACCTTGGCAACCATAATTCTGATCTCTGTGTGTCTGTTTCTGTTCGGTAAATAAGTTCCTTTGTGTTATATTTTAGATTCCACATATAAGTGATATCATATGATGTCTGTCTTTGTCTGATTTCATTTAGTATGATCTTCTTTAGGTCCATCCACGTTCCAGCAAATGGCATTATTTCATGCCTTTTTTATGGTTGAGTAATTTCCATTATGTATATGTACCACATCTTCTTTACCCATTCATCTGTTGGTGGACACTTAGGTTGCTTTCATGTCTTGGCTACTGTAAATAGTGCTGCTCTATGAACATAGGGGTGCATGTATCTTTTTGAATTAGAGTTTTCTTCAAATAAATGCCCAAGAGTGCAATTGCTGATGGTAATTGTATTTTTAGTTTTCTGAGGATCCTCCCTACTGTTTTCCATAGTGGCTTCATCAATTTACATTCCCACCAACAGTGTAGGAGGGCTCCTTTGTCTTTACACACTCCAGCATTTCAGAGACCCAGAACAGCCAACTCAGTATTGAAAGAGAGGAATGAAATCAGGGCCTGATACTACCCAGCTTCAAGATTTATGGTAAAGATATAGTACTTAAAACAGTGCGGTATTGGTGAAATAAGAGTCAGTTACATAGATTAGTGGAACAGAATAGAGAGTTAATTTTGGTTAAAGGCATAGGTTTGTGTTTAGGTTCATTTTTGTATATGTGGATGTGCAGTTGCACAGCAACACTTGAACAGACAGCTTCATTGCATTGCCTTTGCTGCTTTGTCAGAAATGAGCTGACTCTGACTCTTAACAGCTGGTAGGTCTGTTTCTGGGCTCTCTCTTGTGTTCTAAGTCTGTGTGACTTGGATAGGTAGATCTCAGAAATCTTGGTTTTAACTTCACATCTGCTTTCCTGAAATGTAGCATTGCTTAATTCTCTAATCTTGAATTTAATCATTTCTAGGAATTAAGTGACATCACTTTTAGAATTTCTGCTACCAGTCTCTACTGTATTCTCCTAATTGTTATATGATAGTTATATTTGCTATTTATTTTAGTATTTGTAAATGTTAACTTTGTTATTATGTATTTTCTGTATTTCTGAGTAAAGTATTCTTTACCTCTGTGTATTTTGAAAACATCTTATAAGTTGAGTTACATGTCAACTGTACCTGTTTGTATTCCAGTGTTTGAATCAGGAATTGTAGTATGCATCCAGGGATTGTAATATGCATCCATGATTTAATATACTTCCCTTTGAATTAATATAATAAATACCACTTCACATAAAATGTGAGAATTTACAATGATACAACTGCTTACTACCTCTCCCCTCATGTGTATTATTCTTGTCATCTATATTGTGCTTCTACATATGTTATAAATCTAATGATACCTAGCAATTATCTTTATGTTTGCATTAAACAGTCAGTTATCTTTTCAAGACATTAAGAAATTTTATATTTTCCCACATTTACCATTTTGTAGTGTTACTTAATCTAGAAGTAATGTCTCTGTGGATTCTCACAGCATATATTTTGGACCATTTATGTCATATATGATATTATAATTAGTAGTGCCATGTATATGTCAAATTTCCTCTGCTAGTTTTATGTTATTTTCTGTCAAGGACTAGAGTTTATACATTTAAAAATACTTCATTGTGTTTAGCACAATGCCTTACACAAAATAGGCAGCTATTTTTCTTTAAGTGTGTAAGAATGAAATTTTGTTCTTTTATCTGGGTATCTGTATAATCTAACAAGTTGTATTATTATGGTTCACCATTAGATGTCACTTTTACCAATAAATTCCTCATCATAATGTTACTGGATTTGGAAACTTGACATACCTGTATTAGTGCACTTAAACTGAGAAGTTTCTGTATGTTTTAAAATTATAACTTTTTAGAAAAAGGTACATTTGTAAATCATAATTATAATTTTAAAAATCTTCTAGTTTCATATTTCAGTCTGTGTCAACTAATTATCCTGAAGTTTTCTTTAAAACTTGAATGTTGGCGTTATTGTTTTGATTCTGAATTGATTTTGTAATTCTGAAAAGAACTTTCTTATTTCAGGAGCCTAACTGATCCTAGATTCACCAGAAGTGAGTCTCTGGTTTAAACTTTGGCAACTGCTGGCTTTATTTGGGTTTTTTGGAGAAAGAGGGAGAACTGACTTAGTCGTGAAAAGAAGTGTAGAGGTGGAGAAAAAAGAAATTTGTGAGGCTCTGTTGACTAGTCATGGAATACAGTGAAGTGCTAAGAAGGAGTGTTCCTTACAGATGAAAGATCAGGCCAGGGAGATTTCAGCCATCCCCGGCGCTTTACGTGTTTATCTTATGCATTTGGGCCTCAGGTTCGTAACCTGTGTGCTTTAGGGCTCAGGTGTCTTGTTGCCTAACAAGTCTGTGCCCGTGCACAGTGGAGAGTTCAGACGTGTGACCTCTTCATACAGTACCATCGCTCGTCAGACATTTAGGCTGCAACTCTTGTTTTTTCCCCCTCATCTTGCCAGGATGTAGCCGGTGGCCATTTGCCTCAGTCTGTTCAGAATATAGAAATCTGAATAAATTAACAATGTTGATTCCTTATAACTTCCTGAATGGCCAGCACCTGAAACTTTCTAATAATGTGGGTCCTTTCATGTCATCCACTCGTATACACTGCCAGCCTTTGACACCTCAGTCAGAAACAACTGTTCTGTATTTTCTGTTTGTGGTCTTATTTTTCTTTAAAGGAATGTTGTTTTCATCTATCAATATGATAGATATTGAATAAAGATAGAAATTGAATAAAGATATTCACTCTTTGCGACCCCATGGACTGTAGCCCACCAGGCTCCTCTGTCCATGGAATTTTCCAGGCAAGAATACTGGGCTGGATTGGCATTTCCTTCTTCAGGTTATCTTCCCAGCACAGGGTTCGAACCTGAGTTTCCTGCATTACAGGCGGAGACTTTACTGTCTGAGCCAGCAGGGAAGCCCCTTTCATGATGAAGTACCTAATAATTTGGATATTTAGTTTCCATTTTGCATTGATCTGTCAAATTACAGTGTAATATCAAAAAATGAAATTTTATGTAGTAATATTTTTGCTTTATAATAAATTTTATATGTGTATTTCTTTGTCATATTGATATAAGATGACTGCTCCTTCTTCTTGGGCAGACCTTTCTGACTATTGGTCTTTTAGTGTCATTCTTTATGAAGTAATGAAATGAAAGTTTTTATGGAGTAATTGGTGATGTGGATGGTAGAAAATAAAAAGGCTGTACTATACAGTGAGGTGCTGAGTGTTAACTCACTTATATTGATGATAATTCATTTTGTAATCTGTGCTTTTCCCTTATGTTTCCATATATTGCTACAGCTAAAGGAGTAAACAGGTCATGGCACGCTTAACAAAAAGACGGCAGGCGGACACAAAAGCTATCCAGCATCTTTGGGCAGCCATTGAGATTATACGGAATCAGAAGCAAATTGCCAACATTGACCGTATTACAAAGTAAGTCATTTTATACAGACAGATCTCTCAAATTTTATGTGGAATTTTGGGAGAAAAGGTCCAAGAATCATTTCTTTATTTATTAGGTTAATCAACATGTCTTACAAAGTACTAGTCACTTTTTGCCTTGTAGGATTGTAAAGTTGTTAGGGAAATACTGAAACATGCACAAGCACCTTGTGTTTAGAGGTTATGTAGAATGTCAGTGTGTACTGTTTCCGATAGTACACTAATACATTTTTAGTTACCAAAATTTTTTTAACTCTTGAAAGCCAATCTTTATTTAAGTCTTTTATCAAAAGGCATTTGGTTAATTACTTTCTTTCATGTAAACTATCTAAAAGTCTGCTGGTCATTGTTTACTTTAATGTTTGAATAATATATGCTACCATATAATGTAGTGTAGGTACAGTAAATAACTTCTTATTAGTTTGTAGTACACTAACCAGAATTTTTAACAGTTTCATTCTATATTTTTAAGTTACAGACAGTATATCTTCAGCTGAAAGAAGGAAGTTCTTCTTTATTTTATTTTCCATTGCTGTTTATCTTGATAGTCCAACATTCAGAACAGCAAAAAATCTGACTCCTGTATGAATGCTCTGTTTACATGTTATGTACTTACTATAAGGGAATGTTCAAATAGAAATTGATTTTGTTTTGCTTTGTATTTTTAAAGGAATACAACTAAATCTTTTTAAAATGTTTGAATTTTTTAGAATAATTTAGATAGAATTTCTTTATACTTAGTCTCTGACACATCCTTTAAATGCTAACTATAAAAATGGAAAACAGATGATTTACAAAAGCTCATTTAAATAAGTGGTTATTTTTGTCCTTGTTAATAAGCAACAAAGTTAAGTACTATATGTTTATATTTTTGTCACTTAGTCATATTCTAGTGAAGAGGTTTATAAAGGTTACTTAAGAGGGAAAGGCCAGGAGAAAGAAAGATGGTGTTGTATGTTGCTTTAACTCTGTATCCTGTTCTTTGGATATTTTAAAGTTGCCTATGTACAACTCGCTCCTATAGGTGACTCGAAGGGGAAGAAATAGGTAACAGCTGTGTGGAAAATAAGGATAAAATAATAATATATAATAATTAAGTTACCTTTAATATTGGTGATATTGGAATAAAATATTTTTTAAAAACCTCTAAGTACAGAAATATAAAAGTATTTTCCTATGGTTGGGATTTATAAAAAAACAAGTTTGTTTATATCAAAATTTACAGATGAATGGTGGAAATAAGATACTGTTCTTTGGATTTAATTTTTTAAATTAATTTAATCTTGACTGAACTATTTCAACTTACAGGCTGTTACTTCTTATTAATCCATGGCATTTTCTCTAAAGCTCTAGGGACATTCTCTAGGAACCTGTGGGAATCTCCAGGTGAGGTGTTCAGAGTTTGTCTGACAAGGTTGCTGATACGTGTGTCAGAGTAGTCTTTGGATGACCAGGTTGTGTGTACTTATGTATGCATGTTAAATGGTGAGACTCGCAGAGGCCATTAACAGCATTGCATACCTCTTCTCGGTGTGCACAGTGGACTGTCCATAAACATTCTCTCTTCTCCTTTCCTTATCAGTACAGCCTTAAGGGTGCCAAGGTTTATTTTTCTTCATGTCCAAAGGTTCGTCCATAGATCTTAAGATAGATAAGAATAAATTCATTTATCTGTCAGTTAGTCATTGTTGTATCAGTCTTATCTAAAGATGAAAAAAAATGGAAAATCAGAGGATGTGTGTTTGAGAGGTTTCTGGTATTCCTTCGGCCTTGTCTGAGAGTATGCTGTGTCTCTTTTTAGTACGGGATGCATTCATAGCATCTAGTACTTTCATAACACTAGTCACATGTAATTATTTCCCTGCCAGACTGTCAGCACCAGAAAGGAGCTGTCTAGATAATTGCCAGTGGTGTGGCTTCTCAGCAGTGTTAATTTCCTTGCTTGTAACCCTTGCCAAGGTAAGGTAGGAAGAGGCATTGGACCATGACAGGAGGTCAGATCTTTTGCTTTAAAGTCTAATAATCTTATTCTGTTTTCTAAGTAGGTAAGTACTTCTCAAACTTTAATGTTAAATCAAGGTACTCAGTTACAACTAAGTCTGAGCTTAGAAGTGTCTTTCCATCTTTATCAAATATCTTAAGCTGCTGAAGGCTTTAGTGGAGTTACTATGAGAAATGTATATGTAACCATTAAGTTTCATCCTGTATTTGACTGGTGAGCGACTCCCTAAGATAAAAGTTGCACAGTTTCAGTCACACATTACAAGTTTTGGGCTTTGGGGTCATGACTCTTTATACTTTGAAGTCTGACAACCCTAAACACTGTAGTTTATCTCTTGCTGTATAATGTTTTAGTTCTGCTTGTTTTTATTTGAAATGTCTTTTTAAAGACATTTTAAATTTATGTTTCTCATTTATCTTTTTTAAAATAATAGCAATTTTTATTTATTTTTTGGTTATATCACGTGGCATGTGGAGTGTGGGTTCTTAGTTCCCCAACCAAGGATGGAAACTGCCCCTGCTGCAGTGGAAGCCCAGAGTCTTACTGGGGCTGCCAGGGAAGTCCCTCTCATTCAAAAATTTTTTTTTTTCTTTGCAGTTTATTTATCTAAGGACTTGGTTCATTTACTCTGTGGTTTCTTATAGTCTGCCTTTGCGATTGCATCCCTGTGGTGTGCCTTATTCTGGTGCTCATTCCTGTGTATCTCATGGAGGCTACTAGAGATCTCTTCAAGAAAATTAGACATACCAAGGGAACATTTCATGCAAAGATGGGCACAATAAAGGACAAAAATGGTGAGAACCTAACAAAAGCAGAAGATACTGAAAAGAGGTGGCAAGAATTCACAGAAGAACTATACAAAATAGATTTTCATGGCTCAGATAACCAAGATGGTGTGATCACTCATCTAGAGCCAGACATCCTGGAATGCAAAGTCAAGTGGGCCTTAGGAAGCATCACTACCAACAAAGGTAGTGGAGGTGATGAAATTCCAGTTGAGCTGTTTCAAATCCTAAAAGATGATGCTGTGAAAGTGCTGGCAGTTAATATGCCAGCAAATTTGGAAAACTCGGCAGTGGCCACAGGACTGGAAAAGGTCAGTTTTCATTCCAGTCCCAAAGAAAGGCAATGCCAAAGAATATTCAAACTACCGCACAATTGTACTCATCTCACATGCTAACAAAGTAATGCTCAAAATTCTCTGAGACAGTACATGAACTGTGAAATTCCAGATGTTGAGGCTGGATTTATGAAAGCCAGAGGAACCAGAGATCAAATTGCCAGCATCCGCTGGATCATCGAAAAAGCAAGAGAGTTCCAGAAAAACATCTACTTCTGCTTTATTGACCACACCAAAGCATATGACTGTGTGGATCACAACAAACTGGAAAATTCTTCAAGAGATGGGAATACCAGACCACCTGACCTGCCTCCTGAGAAATCTGTATGCAGGTCAAGAAGCAACAGTTAGAACCTGATATGGAACAATGGACTAGTTCCAAATCGGGAAAGGAGTATGTCAAGGCTGTATATTGTCACCCTGCTTATTTAACTTATATGCAGAGTACATCATGTGAAATGCCGGGCTGGGTGATGCACAGGCTGGGATCAAGAGTGCCGGGAGAAATATCAATAACCTCAGATATGCAGAAGACACCACCCTTATGGCAGAAAGTGAAGAAGAACTAAAGAGCCTCTTGATGCAAGTGAAAGAGGAGAGTGAAAAAGCTGGCTTAAAACTCAACATTCAGAAAACTAAGATCATGGCATCCAGTTCCATCACTTCATGGCAAATAGATAAGGAAACAATGGAAACAGTGACAGACTTTATTTTGGGGGCTCCAAAATCACTGCAGATGGTGACTGCAGCCATGAAATGAAAAGACACTTGCTCCTTGGAAGAAAAGCTATGACCAACCTAGACAGCATATTAAAAATCAGAGACATCACTTTGCCAACAACGGTCCATCTAGTCAAAGCTGTGGTTTTCCTAGTAGTCATGTATGGATGTGAGAGTTGGACTATAAAGAAAGCTGAGCAGCAAAGAATTGATGCTTTTGAACTGTGGTGTTGGAGAAGACTCTTGAGAGTCCCTTGGACTGCAAGGAGATCAAACCAGTCAAGCCTACAGGAAATCAGCCCCGAATATTCACTGGAAGGACTGATCTGAAGCTGAAGCTTCAATCCTTTGGCCACCTGATGCAAAGAACTGATTCATTGGAAAAGACTCTGATGTTGGGAAAGATTGAAAGCAGGAGGAGAAGGAGACGACAGAGGATGAGATGGTTGGATGGCATCACTAACTGGAGTGAGTTGGTGATGGACAGGGAAGCCTGGCATGCTGCAGTCCATGGGGTTGCAAAAAGTTGGACACGACTGAGTGACTGAACTGAGCTGAGTAGTGAATCCTACCAGTGTGAGACTTCTTCATAGGTGGTAATGTATTTCATCTGGCAAGGTTAGTACTAAGCCTGTTGTACAGTGGCTAGATCCAGTAATTCATTAAGGATTGCGAAATAGTGATTATCTACCAAATAGTTTATCTTTTCTTTTTCAACTGAAACACTTCCATAAGAAAATAAACTTCCTATCACGTAGGGTGTGGTTACCATGTGGTATAGCTCACATCGAAAAGGTAGAACAACTGATTCTTTTAACTAGCAGTTTTCAAAATAGCATCCTCCAGTGGCGACCAAGTAGTTCTTTCTGGTGTATTTCAGTCTGTTTCTGTTATAATCCCTACTGATGCTTAACTTCCCTTCTTTGACCAGTTGGAGCCTCTTCATGTTGTCTCGTGAAGTTCCTCTCTGCTTTCTGATATGACAGAATTTTTTCGGGCTCATCTAGGATACACCTTGCCCCAAGCCTGGATCCACTGATTTCTCCAGAGGACGCTGGTTTCTTGCAGTTAGAAATTGTGTCTCAAGAGCATTTTCTGGCCCTCAGTATGCTTGTTTCTACCAGGTTGGTCTCTCTATCTAAGCCTTTTAGTGGACCAGTTAGGAAATACATATAGTTGTAAAAGAATAAAACCACATAATGAATTCATACTGATATTTTCCCCTTGAATTTATGGCTACTGGTTTTTACTGAGCTATCTAAAATCTTTCCCTTCCTTCCTTCACAATAAGAGTCATGATTCTTAAGGACACCATGGGTGGTGCATTTTAGATGTCATATGGTTAACTCAGTCATTCCTTCCAGCTTTGTCCCAGGCTGTCTGAGAATACCATCACCGGTGCTGGAACTGACAGCACATCCCATAGAAACCAGACAAGCTCTTTTACCCTCTCTGAACAACTGTACTGATTCTAAACTGTCATAGAATGTAGCAATTACATATCATACTTTGTACTTGAGCTGGCATTTAGTCTTACTTCTCCAAGTGTTTGTTTCATGCTTACAACTGACATCTGAAGTTCATTCTCTAGTAGAGTCTTTAAAGAAAAGTTTTCCACTTCCCCACTCTGCAGTTTTATTGAGATGCAATTGGCATTGATCCACGTTGTTACAAAATGATGGAATTGCCTTCTTTTTATGACTGAATAATATTCCATTTTACATGTATACTGTGTTTTATTGATCCATTTGTCTCTTGATGGACCCTTAGGTTGTTCTCATGTCTTGGTTGTTGTAGGTAATGCTGCTGAGAACACGAGGGTACAGAAGTCTTAAGATAGTGATTTCATTTTCTTCTGATAAGTACTCAGGAGTGGGATTGCTGGATCATATGGTAATTTCTGTTTTTAATTTTTTGAGGAAGTTTGTTACTATTTCCATGGTGGCAGCACCATCTAGTAGATTCATAATCAAGAATTCCTGGGGTCAGAGTTTTGAGTTCTTGTATGTTAACAGTTGGTCTGCAGCCTTTTTACTTGAAAGTGAATCTGGCTGGATATAAAATCCTTCGCTTTTATCTTCTTTCTTTGACGTTCTTATATATGGCTTAAGGCATCATTGTCAGCAAATTGGATGACAACTTGATTTTCTTTCTGCTGTGACTGTCCTTTTGCATAGATTCATAAAGAATTTTTATCTTTGAGGTCTAGTAATTTGACTGTATTGGTATTGGTCATTCTGGGTTGTTTTGTTGGGTATACAGTGTCCCTTTAAAAATGTGTTTTGAATATTGCAAATTTTAATTTAAAAATTGTACAACTGACCCTTGAACAGCATGGATTGAACTGTATAGGTTCACTTATCCCATGTGCCATGGGGCTGCATGCCTCAGGGTTGCCTGAATCCAGATGTGGATTCATAGAGGGCTGACTGTAAACAGGGATGCAGATCTTTGACTGCATTGGGCTGTGGTGGGCTCTGACCTCTATAGGTTCCAGGGTCAATTGTATATATATATCATTCATGGACTTTTATTATCTTGTTTACTTGTTGTTTTGGGGGGCTTTCTCTTATACTCTGTTGGTTTCTTTTCCTGTCTTCTATATTTGTAATTTTCAGTTTGGGCAGTTGTGAATAAAGCTGCTATATAGTTTTGGTTTTTTTCATATTTTCTTTCTTTATGACTTCTACTTATGTCACTTTTTTCCTACATACTGACTCTTGTGTGCCTTCTAGTTTGGACTTCTTCTGAAGTGAATTTTTTCATTCACTTCTCATGTTTACATCATTTCTGAGTTTTCTAATTCTGACATATCTTTCCTGTATCTTATATAATTTTCTTAATATCTTTTCATGTATTTAAATAGTAGTTATAGTCTCATCTGTGTTGTGGGCATGTGTCTTGGGCATGCTTCCACTTGGGATGTTCTACTCCTTCAGCCATAGTCCTGTCATGTGAAATCACTTTTCCTGAACTTGTGTCAAGGGAAGGTGGTTGTGAACAGTTTTTGGAGGTATGGCTCTAAAGCATCTTCTGTCATTCTTATGAAGTGCTGAAAATAATGCCTCACATTTACCGTGATCTCCTGCTTCTGTGCATTTTGCCAGAACCACAATTTCTTTTGTGCCCATTGTCCTTACATTGGAGGTCTTTATGACCAGACTTCAGTAGGGTTTGATACTTTTATTGCTAGCCGTTTCTCTGCACTGTGGAGTTCTGTACTAAAAGGGAGCTTTGGCTGATTAGTTGTGAGTGTTCACAGGTTTCTCTGCTCCAGCCCCATAAGAACTTTACCATGAGCTCATGAATTACCATCGGTTACCTGCAAATGGAGGTGTGCAAATCCTGTCCAGTGTGAACTGCTGTTCTCGATTTGGCCCACTTTGCTCTCCAGTGACTGCCTTTTAGCTGTTTTATCCTCCTGTTCTCAGTGTTGTGTCATGTCCCTCTGCCGCCTCCTGCACAGGTGTCAGTACCAACTGCAGTTGCAGCTTTTGGAGGCTTGTCCTCAGCTACTGGACTTTGGGATTCATCAGAATTCTCGTCACTTGTTTATGTTTTCCAAGGGTTGGGTTGTCAACTTGTTTTTTGCTAACGCTTCTTGTGACTTTGTCGAGGAGGTTGGGAGACATTAAAACCATGTTACTTCTGCCATCTTCCCAGCTCACAGCATCAAGTCATTTTTCTAAAAAGAAAAATAATTGCTAAAGGCACTGGGTATTTTCTGAAGTCCTAAAGCAGAGCTGAAAGCAATAAAAATTCCTTCTAGCAGAGGCAGATTCAAGGAGCATTTTTCATTTTTGTATATAACACTAGAACGTACAGAATCTACAGCAGTATCATCTTCAAAGTATCATTAAAATATTACATTTGTGTTGAAATTTGAAAAAAAATTTTATGAGTAGAAGGTTCAGATCCTCAAAGTTAATTGAACAAATAGGGACTAATAACAACTTCTATAATAAAGTAGGATTTTTTTTTTTTTTGTAGCAAATGTTTCTTCTGTGTAATCTGATGATGTCTAACTTCAGGGTTTATGGCAGTAGCCTTTTGTTAGTTGTCAGTTCACCTCCCTTGGAAAGAGTCCTGAGTCTTTTTAATTCTACCTTTTACGTTCTTTTTTTCCAATTGCTAGTTTTCTGTTCAAAAAAGTAGAAAAGGTGCTATAAATTACAGAGCCACTCTTGAGATTTATGGGCTTCCCTGATAGCTCAGTTGGTAAAGAATCTGCCTGCAATACAGGAGATCCTGGTTCGATTCCTGGGTTGGAAAGATTCACTGGAGAAGGGATAGGCTACCCACTCCACTATTGTTGGGCTTCCCTTGTGGCTCAGCTGATAAAGAATATACCTGCAACACAGGAGACCTGGGTTCAATCCCTGTGCTGGGAAGATCCGCTGGAGAAGGGAAGGGCTATCCACTCTAGTATTCTGGCCTGGAGAATTCATGCACTGTATAGTCCATGGGGTCGCAAAAAGTTAGGCACAACTGAGCAACTTGCACTTTCACTTTTCACTTTATTGAATATTTCAAGTATTTAAAAAATATCAGAGAAACTTCTTTGAAAATTTCTGTTATTTGAGGATGGAAGTTTTTGTGGTTTTTTTGTTTGTTTGTTTGTTTTAATTAAAAAAAAATTATTTGTTTTGGCTGCACTGAATCTTCGCTCCTTCAAGGGCTCTTCAGTAGTTGTGGAGAGCAGAGGCTACTCTCCGTTTGTGGTACCTGGCCTTCTCACCGCAGTATCTTCTCTTATTGGAAAACATGGACTCTAGAGCTTACAGGCTTCAGTACCTGTGGTTCCTGGGCTCTATAGTGCAGGCTCAGCAGTTGTGGCACACAGGCTTAGTTGCCCGATGGCATGTGGGGTCTTCCTGGATGAGGAATTGAACCCCTGTCTCTTGCATTGGCATGTAGATTCTTTACCACTGAACCACCAGGGAGTCCTGGGAATGGAAAGTATTTTTACAGAATGAGTCAAATCTGAAATCAAAATACATGTATAGGGTAAAGTTTGATTGTTTAAAATTAATAGTTAACCTGTGCCTCTGATTTAAAAGCTCATGTTTATAAATATGATTTAATAATGGTATTAACTTCCATACGTGTTCTTACTTGAAAAGTAAATAAGCACAAATAAATTTTGGCTTCTCCATAAAAATACTTGACGTTTTTAGGAGCTGAAGGATGTTTTGTGATGTTTAATCATAAGATGAAAACCAATGAGTCGTTTTATCTTGAAAAAGAATTACATGAGTCAGTTTAGATGAACGTAAGCATAGGCAAGAGTAGCTATAATACTAAATTATAAGTACTACATATGAATTTGTCCGTTTTATGAAATTTGGCTAGGTGTCGTGAAATTAAAGCTGTGAAATATTTGATTACAGCACTTATATAAAACAATTGTTTATAAAATATTTTTATGTTTGTACTACATCATGATGTTTTTAGCCCTTGTTTTACAGTTTTTAAATCAATGAGCAAAGAGATAAAGAACATATGACATCAAAACCAGTAACAGAAATGAAATTTAAGCTTTGAATCCCTAAGATTCCCAATATGATTCATAATTCATTGCCTTGTTATTTTTTAAAATGTCTCCTATATTTTAATATCCAATAAAAAAATAAGTTAACATGTCATTTTTTCCTCTTTAATCCAAATTATTCATATCTAATTTGGATAATTATAATACAATGTTAGACTTTCATAAGTATTCTAAGTAATAGTTACAAGACAAAGACATATTTTTGAAAGAAGTATGGGTTTTATTATAGTCTCTGCCTGTATTATTGGCTAACATTATTGGTGTCATTGGGAGAGATCAGATTATTTTTTGTTGTCTTGGAAAAAGCAGTTGAAATCTTGTTTCCTTTCTGTCTTGAGCAACTTTGATTTTGTGTTTCTAGAGGTGACCACATTTGTGACTAGCATGCTTATCAAACTGATATTGGATTGGTGGACTTAGTCCCATTCAAGTTAATGTTTCAGATTAGGGCATCAATTAATTACATGTATTGCTTACTTTAGGGTCAAACCCCAATTAGAAAATGTGACCTCTGACCTCTTGTGACATATTTGGCATTGAAATTTGAGTTCTCTTGGAGTTCTTCTTGTCACTGCAGACAGACATAAATCCAAACTGTAAGACTTCTTCATGTGTAGGTTGCCTTTGAAGTTGCAACTAGGTACCCATTATTTATTTATTTATTTACTATAGTTCAGTTTTATGAAACCCATGATTTCTAGGAACTATTTATCTTATCCCTGTCAATTTCTATTCCCTCAGTAGATTTATTGTAGGATAGGAAAGTGGCCATTGCCGAAGTTAAAATAAAGTTAGTTTTAAAAAAACTTAACAGTTAATGTTATATTGTATGTGTACTCCCAAGAATTCTTCGTTCTTATAACTACATTCTCATTTCAATCTGGGTTGATGTACTCTTTCTTACATACCATCCTATGGTAGCAGGTTGATAGGTACAGTTTACCACTGTTACCATTGTTATTTTATTTTATATAACAGCCTTACAGAAGAGTTACTGGTTCTGAAGAGCCATAACCACAGTCCCACAGTGAGTTTTGTCCAGCATGCCACATTCGTGGGGCACTCACCTTGGTTGGGATTGTTGTCCACTTGCTTTCATATGTTTCATGTTTCTCTGCAGTTCTGTGATGGAATCATACAGACAAGGCACAGAAAAGTACCATTAAAGAGTAAAAGAATATGGGGAGGGAAGTGGGGGGGCGTTTGGGACGGGGGGTACACATGTATGCTTGTAGGTGATTCATGTCAATGTATGGCAAAACCACCTCAATATTATAAAGTAATTAGCCTTCAGTTAAAAAGAATAAAAGAGTAGTACCAAATAATGGAAGAGGTATCCTAGACAGAATGCAGCTCTGCCCCATGTGAGTGGAATGTTTAATTAATAGTATGACAGGCCTTTGCTGGGAGAGATTGAAGGCAAAAGGAGAAGGGGACGGCAGAGGATGAGATGGTTAGATAGCATCATCGACTCAATGGACATGAATTCTGAGCAAACTCTAGGAAATAGTTAAGGGCAGGGGAGCCTGGCCTGCTGTAGTCCATGGGGTCGAAAAGGAGTTGGACATGACTTAGGAACTGAACAACAATGACAGGCCTTAATTGAAGGGGGAGGAGGTAGTGCTGGGTCACTGAGAGAGAATCAGGAAGACCTTAGGAGGATATGGAATTGATAGAGCCTTGCAAGTTGAGTGGGACTTGGTGAGGCAGAGAGGGGAGTTGAAACAGAGGGACTGTAGAGTCTTCGGGAATGAAAAGTCCAAAAGGCCCAAACCAAGAAGACCTCTAATGCCAGCATTGAGATCTTTATCCTGTGGCTAGAGGGGATGAGAAGTGTGTTTGGAGTACCCTAGACTGAGTAGATTGAATGGTCCTGTAAAATGTCTTTCTTTACCTGGCCTGGTTTTTAGCCTGTGTCATTTCCTGCCTGTGGCAGCTGGTTCCTAATTGGGTTTCTGGCCTCCTCCTGGTCTTGCTGGTCTGTTTCTTCTTTCCATCACTGGTGTCAGAGATGTTTTTCAATAACACCATCTTATCAAATATTCCACAGTATTCTTCTGTTGCCCATGCTTTCCCAGTCCTTGTGCAGGGTATCAGTACCTGACCTTCCTCATTTGCATCACCTCCTGCTGCTTCCTGCTTAGATTGGCCTGCATTCCTGGGCTCTGGAGGATCTGTTATGTTCTACACTCTGCCGAGTTAGACTTCTGGTTCAAGGTGGTGAAGTAGAAGGACGTGCACTCTTCTCCTCCTGTGAGAGCACCAAAATCACAACTAGCTGTTGAACAATCATCGACAGGAGGACACTGGAACCTGAATGCTTCCCAGCCTGGGGACCTGACAAAGGGGTTGGGAATCCACAGAGAATCTGACCTTGAAGCCCAGTGGGATTTGATTACAAGACTTCCACAGGACTGGGGCTAACGGAGACTCTAGACTTGGAGGGCACAAAAAAGACCTCTGTGCACCAAGACTCATGAGGAGTGAAAAGGAGTGTGAAAACTATGAAATGAGCAGTGAATTCACAGGAAACTGAACCAAAACTGCTAGTGTTGGAGGTGTGGGTCTGCAGGGGCTGACTGCAGGACTGGGGAACTGGCAACAGCTGTCTGGGAATGTCCTCTTTGGCATAAACACTCCTAACCTGACCATGCAGTCTGTAGGGCTGGGTCGCCTCAGACCAAAAAACTACCCAGGAGGGAGTGCAACACCACCCATCAGCAGATAATTGGATTAAAGCTTTACTGAGCAAGGCCCTGCCTACCAGTTCAGTTCAGTCACTCAGTTGTGTCCAACTCTTTGTGACCCCATGGACTGCAGCACACCAGGCTTTCCTGTCAGTCACAAACTCCTGGAGTTTACTCAAACTCATGTCCATAGAGTTGGTGATGCCGTCCAACCGTCTCATCCTCTGTCGTCCCCTTCTCCTCCCTCCTTCAATCTTTCCCAGCATCATGGTCTTTTCCAATGAGTCAGTTCTTCCCATCAGGTGGCCAGAGTTTTGGAACTTCAGCATCAGTCCTTCCAGTGAATATTCAGGGCTGATTTCTTTTAGAATTGACTGGTTGGATCTCCTTGCAGTCCAAGGGACTCTCAAGAGTCTTCTCCAACACCATAGTTCAAAAGGATCAATTCTTCAGCACTCGGCTTTCTTTATAGCCCACCAGAGCAAGACCCATTTTTTCCCATCACCAGGGATTTTTTTCCCATCACCCATTTTTTTCCCATCAGGAAGCTTACACAAACCTCTTAGCCTCCTCCTTCAGTGGACAGACAGAAGAAGCAAGAACCACAGTCCCACAGCAACTAAAACAAAACCAAATTACAGAAAGTTAATCATCATGAAAGAGCAGACAGTTATGTCCCGGATGAAGGGACAAAATAAAACCCCAGAAAAACAACTAAATGAAGGGGAGATAGGCACCCTTTCAGAAAAAGAATTCAGAATAATGATAGTGAAGATGATCTAGGATCTCTGGAAAAGAATGGAGGCGAAGATTGAGAAGATGCAAGAAATATTTACCAAAGACCTATAAGAACTAAAGAACAAACAAGCAGATGAATAATACACTGGAATGAATCCATAACAGGATAACTGAGATAGAAGAACGGATAAATGACCTGAGGACAGAATGGTGGAAATCCCTGCTGCAGGATAGAATATAGAAAAAAGAATGAAAAGAGATGAAGACAGCCTAAGAGACCTCTGGGGCAACATTAAACACAGGAATATTTACATTATAGGGGTCCCAGAAGGAGAAGAGACAGAAAGGACCTGAGGAAATATTTGAAGAGATAATAGCTGAAAACTTCCCTAACATGGGAAAGGAAGTAATCAACCAAGTCCTGGAAGCACAGAGTCCCAGAAGGAACAACCCAAGGAGGAACACACTGAGACACATGGTAATCAAACTGACAAAAATTAAAGACAGAGATAAAATAGTAAAAGCAACAAAGGAAAAACGACAAATAATATACAAGAGAACTCCCATCAGGCTATCAGGTGATTTCTCAACAGAAACTCTACAAGCCAGAAGGGAATGGCATGACATATTTAAAGTGATGAAAGTGAAAAACCTACAACCAAGAATACCCAGCAAGACTCTCCTTCAGATTTGATGGAAAACTCAAAAACTTTCCAGACAAGCAAAAGTTAAAAGAACTCAGCACCACCAAAACAGATTTTCAACAAATGCTAAAGGAACTTCTCTAGGGAGAAAACAAGATAAGGAAAAACCCTACCTATAGAAAATAAACCCAAAACAATTAAGAAAATGGTAATAGAATCATACATATCAATAATTACCTAAAATGTAAATGGATTAAATGCACCAACCAAAAGACAAAGACTGGCTGAGCAGATGAAAACGTGCACATATGCAGTTCCACTTACCACATCAGTCTGCTTAACCCCCCTCAATTACACATAATTACTTTATATTGTTAGGTTAATCATGTTCCCATTATGGCCTGCAATTATAATTATCTTTTATTTTTGTCTATTGATTGTGAAAATTGATAAACAACTTTTACTGTTCTGATTATGTAACTATTATTTATTTAATACCATAGTATCGTGATTTGTCAGCAGAAAAATTACAGAAATCTGTATCACTGAAACTACCATTTAATAGAAAACCCTGTAATCACTTTTTAAAATCCAGATGCCTATCAGAATTATCTTGGAATTTTTTGAAAAATACAAAGGCCCAGGTATTGCTTTTATTTTTGCCAGAACTCCACAGATATGTCTTATGAGCAGCCATATTTAAAAACAGCTGGACTATTTGAGGATCTTTTACTTTTATCCAATTTGTTTCATTTTTTCTATTTCATATTCAGTGCTTGCATTTCATTTAGTTTGTGTTTTCTAATTTCTCCATCTCTCTTTTTTTTTATATTCTTTCCTAAGCCTTTATCAGTGTAGTAGAAGAGCTTTTGTATACATATATATAAATAATATATATAATAGATATATTTTAGAAAACTTATGAATTTTTGCCTAACTAAAAATGTATTGACATTTTGATTCCACTTCTATTCATACTGTTTGACAGTATGAATTTTAAATATATTGTGTAGGATATGATTAATACAAATTAGTTATGTATAAATCTATTTAAATTATTAATGACATCATTCAAGATGCTCCTATTTTCATTTTTTCTGCACTTGATAAAATATTCTCAGAGTAATGTTAATATGTCTCACTATGATTATATATTTTTTTCTTTTCCCTTATATTTCTCCTGATTTTTGTTTTTTTTTAATCTTTATTTCTTTGTTGTTAAGGTGCCTAATGGTTTATGATGTCTATCTTCTTTATGAATGGTACCTTTTATCATTAAAAATAATCATCTTTGTTTCATTTTTTAAAAAGACCTTGTTAAGGATGTAGAAAAAGTTACAAATAGCAGTTTTTCAAAGTTAATCAGGAAAAATTATATTACAATTGTAATGGTATTTACCCTCCTCTAATCTAAATTACAGAATGGTTTTCATGAATCTTTGCCAACTGACTTTAAAATCATTATGGATAAGTAAAGGACAGAAGAGCTAAGATGAGTTTGGAAAGAAAGGAAGGAGCCTGCCCAAGACTGGCAAGCCCATGCAGGAGAAAGGAGCTATCGTACATTTGGAGGGGTGGTAAATGATGGCTACTTTTTTTGTATAAATAGTCTTCAGCCAGTAGATACATGAACAAAATAAAAAAGGAGTACTGTTGAAAAAGAAAGTACTCCTCACACCCCTTTTGGGTGAACCCCTGTTCTCAGAAGTAATCTCTTTTGACAGTTCCTGGAATATACCCCTAGAACTCTTATACAGAGATAATTATATAATGTTTTTGAGAAATTGTACCTATACCATGATTTCTTTTCAAAGATCCATTCTCTTAGCAACTTTCAAATATGCAGTATAATATCGTTAACCATAGTCACCACGATATCTACTGTATCTCCTTGAGTTAATTATCTAATAACTGAAAGTTTGTACCTTTTGACCATTGTCACGCATCTTGCCCATTCCCTCCCCACCCCTCATGGCTGGCAATCACCAGTCTGTTCTCTGTTATCTAATGAGTGTTTTTTTGGTTTGTTTCACGTATCAGTGAGATCATATGGTACTCGTCTTTCCCTGTCTGACTTATTTCATGTAGTATAATGCCTTCAGAATCCATCTATGTTGTCACAAAAGGCAAGTTTTTTTATGGCTGTGTAATACTCCATTATATATATATATCTGTATCTCACATCTTCTTTATTCATCTGTCCATGAGCACTTAGGTTGTTTCCATACCTTGTCTACTGTAAATATCTTGGCTGTTGTACATACTGCTTCAGGGAACATGGAGGTGCAGATGTGTTTTCATTTTCTTCAGATCAATACCCAGAAGTAGATCATATGGTAGTTCTATTTTAAATTTTTTGAGGAACCTCCATGTTCTTTTCCATAGTGGCTAAACCAGTTTACATTCCCACTAACACTGTACAAATGTTCCTTTTTCTCTACATCCTTACTAACACTTGTTATCTCTTGTCTTTTTGCTGATGGCCATTCTAACACGTGTGAAGGGACGTTTCATTGTGATTTTTGGTTTGCATCTCCCTGATGATTAGTGAAGTTGAGCATCTTTTCATGTACCTGTTGACTGTGTGTATGTCTTCTTTGAAAAGTGTCTATTCAGGTCGTCTGCCGGGTTTCTGATTGGGTTGATTATTTCTGTTGGTGTTGACCTTTATATATCAAAAGATATTTGTACCTCTACTGCATCATTTGCCACCCTTAGCTGGCAGGCAGCAAAGCTAACACATCAGTCTGTGGACCATTTCACCTTGTCTCCTCCTGCCCTTGTTTGTTACGGCAGTGGGGCATGGGAGTGGGGCTCCCATGTCACTTCCTTTTTATCTCTCAGTTAACTGCATTGGCAGAGAAAATAGAAAATAACTCTTTAAAGTTATCTGATGTCTACACAAAAACCAGTTCTCTTCCACAAGCTGTAGACACAGAGGCTCTGCATTCCCTCTGCCATGATTTACTCCTTGCTTGAAATGAAATTCATCTCCTGAGTTTTGAAGGTTTTTCAGTGATGAGATCTTGGTTTGTGGGTTTTTTTGGTTTGTTTTTGTGTGTGTGTGTGTGGTTGCGCTGAGCAACCCTGGACCGTCAGGGAAGTCCTGAGTTCTTGCCTTTTTTCTTGTTTTGACTGCTCTGATAGATACTTAAATGACAGAGTAACTAGATGCAGAATCCGTCTGTTGTACTCTAATTCCTGTATACCCTGGGGCACTCAGCCCTGTCTTGCAGCACAGGATGTTTTTCTGGAGAGACTGAGGCCAGCATGATTTGTCTCACAGTATGTTTTTGTGTCTATATCTAGACACAAAATATACCCTGGTATCCTAGTTTACCAGGGATATTGGGGATTGGAGTATTGGAGTATGGAGTATTGGGGATTGGAGAGGAATGGAAAATGGCACAAATTCAGTTGTGGCTGTAATGTTTTATTTCCTTGAAAAATGAAATGATATGAAGCAAATATGCCATAATGTTAACCTGAGTTTAGTACAATTGCTGAGTGCAAGAGAATCTGTAAACAGCATTCTCTGTGGTGCAGGGTGTGTTCGGAACAAAATTTTTTAATAAATATGCCATGTAACTATAAATCAGGGAGAGCTTGTATGCTTTAGTGATGCAGTTCAAAATATATTTAATTGAAGATCACATTTTTGCTTTATTGATCATAGCATGCATTCTTGTTTTCTTTATATGTTGACAATCAGCTGTGTACTTTCTGTATTTTCTTTTGTGTCATTTCCTAAGTTTTTAGTAAAAGTATTTTATATTCCAGTATCCTGAAGATGATAAAATTCTAGATTGAGAATCTGCAGAGTGGAGGTTAGCAGCAGTTGCCACAGAGGCTAGAACTAAATGGGATGTTTGACTATAAAATCTGTTAAAAGATTTATTTATGCTGGTTTGGGAGTATTTTGAACAAATGTTCCTCTAAATATGCAAAATAGATTTAAGGTTTAAAATATTATGATAATTGAAAGAGTTCAGTGTTCAGGACTGACTGACTTCTTTCTTTTCTTTCTGTAGGGCTCTCATAAGTATGTCACAATAAAGAAAAATATTTTCTTACTTTTATTCATTTTCATTTTTCAGGACTAAGAGATTTTAAATTTGTTTTCCTCTGTATTCAGGTACATGTCTCGAGTCCACGGTATGCATCCAAAGGAGACCACTCGTCAGTTGAGCTTGGCTGTGAAAGATGGTCTCATTGTGGAGACGCTGACAGTGGGCTGCAAAGGCTCCAAAGCTGGTATCGAACAGGAAGGATATTGGTTACCAGGCGACGAAATTGTAAGTTTTTTATTTTATAAATCTGGAACGTTACTTATGTATAGCCCAGAGAGATTTGTTTTCAGAAGTTTGTTAATACTTCACAGTAAGGACCTGCGTTGGTAGGATGGCTCCTTTCCTTCCTGATTGTTTGGGAGAAAACTCACCTGTGCAGGGAGTCTGCTTCTCCTGTCTGGGTTGCCTTGAATTTGAAAAATAAAGGAAAGCCCTTTGAATGTACACACAATTAATGGTATTCCTTAAGCGTTTTCTTCAGTAAATATTAGTAAAAAGAAGAAAAAGTTTCAGTGAGGATAATGTTCATGCGGTCCAGACAGACTGAAAAGAATATATACTTCTCTACTCGGGGTCACATACAGAAGTACCTTTTTTAAATGTAAAGATTGGTTTCATGTGTAATATGTCTGTCTTTCTTCCTTGTTTGCTATTAACTTTTCTTATACTTTAATGACAAGTCTGTTTTTGGAACAGAAAGGTTTAAAATAGGATAAACATTAATTTTTTAGTTCTAAAATGAATAGATTTGATAATCAGATATATTGAGAGTGCCTTATCATGAATTTTCTAAAATCTAGAATTATAAAAATGACATGGTATCTTAAAATTGGTTCATTTCCCCAGAACATTGTCTTTCCCTTCATGACTCTAGGCAGTTGAGCCAACACAGACACTCACTTGTCAAGTCTGAGAGCAGTGAACTAACAGCACAGTTTTCTGTGGTAGACTATTAGCTTTAACACTGTTTTTGTCAATTTAATAAGTGCTTTTAAAGTTTCAGGAAAGAAAATTCATGTTTTTCACAAATAGAAAACATGGAATAAAAAATGTTTAATTTCACTGGTATCATTTGATTTGTGCACTAGAAATATTCTTGAAAACTTAAGTGAAAATGTTTATATTAGAATAATTCTTCAGTTGCCATCCTTGGTGGTTTAGTTGCTAACTTGTGTCCAAGTCTTGCGACCCCATGGACTGTAGTCCACCAGGCTCCTCTGACCGTGGGTGGAATTTCCCAAGCAAATACACTGGAGTGGGTTGCCATTTCCTTCTGCAGGGGATCTTCCTGACCCAGGGATTGAACCCAGGTCTCCTGCATTGCAGGCAGTCTCTTTACCAAGTGAATCACCAGGGAAGCCCTTTACGTAAAATTAAAGTTTTTGCCAATAAAGAAACTCTGGGTGCCAAGCTATAATAATAATAATAATAATAATGTCAAGTGGTATAAATCTATCTATAGCAGACATTTAAAGGAGGGCCACTGATAATTGATAGCTTATCATATACTCAAAATGATCCAGATAATATAAAATTTTTAATCCACAACCACTTAGAAACATAAAGATTTACTATAGAAGGCTATATGGATAATTTCTGAGATGTCTGTAGCAACTGGCCAGTAGTAAAAGCAACTTAATCCGTAAGATTTTGGTTTGTGGATCATATGCGCAAGTTTTTCATAAAAGTGATTGATTTCTCCTGTTTAGATTTGTGCTTTTCCATATGCTTTTTTCCCTCTTCAAGTTGAAGTTTTTTGTTCAGTTTAATTCAGCAAGCAGTTAATGAGTTATATATGTTCAACCACATTAGGTTCTGTATTCTAGTTTTATGTATACATGTCCCCACTGCATATGTTTTTATAGCATCTTCCTTTTCTTTTTTCTAGATGAAATCTCACATGTAAGTCAAACAACGTATACAGATTTTATTAATTCTGGTTGGTTCTTATTCACAAGCATTTTTATACCAAGTATACATGTATGATTTAAGTACCACTGAGTATAAACATTGTACCTAGTTTATGAAATAGTGAAATAAAAAGAGGTAAGGTTTCTGTCCCATCTCAGATATTGTTTCTAGTTGTGTGAGGGAGTTTCTAACCTCTGATACTCATTCTTCAGCTGTAATATGGGCACATTAATATTGCTTTCATTTGGTTATTTTGAGGATTAAATGAGATTATCTATAGAAAGCATTTAACTATGCACTCAAAGAAAGTTTTTGACCAGTGAATAGATATGTTTAAAACAAGAAATGCCTTTTGTGTAGCAAAAGCACACAAATTTCTTACTAAACAGCAAGCAAAGATTCTCATCATTATTTTTTTTTACTTTTAACCTGTAATTGCAAACACAAGTTTTGTAATGACATTTTCCTTTAGGATGCTGGATCTGTATTTAAGATGTAGTTATAAAATGATGAGGCTGATTATACGTGTATCTCATGGTTGTGGCTGGTGGACCACTTGCTACCCAGGGCTGTTTGTGTGTTGCAGTTTTCATGCCCTGAGAATACTCTGGAGGACACACAACTGACCTGTGTCACCCTTGGCACAGCGCAGGCATCTTGCAGTGGCCAGTTCTGTGTGTGAGTAGGGACTGTGTGGCCTGTGCATGCAGGCTGCTGTGTACGGGGGCTGGTGTGAATTGCACAGCTTAGGAATTGCCACCGTCTCCTCAGATATACTTGTTGCATGTTTATTTAGCAGTTCTCTAGCACATGGCAGTGACGTGTCTTGTTCTAACAAAATTAGTCTTAGGGAAGGTCAATTTTCTAATCCGCACAAAGGTTTTCTGTGGTCTTTGACATCCCTGCATGCTGGCATTTGAGTCTGGGGCTCTTCTTTATAGTTTCTCCACTTCTTATACGAGATGATACCTCTGAAAGCTTGAGGTTTTAGATTGGAGAGTGTGCATTATTATTTATCTCACTGACTTTCTACTAATTATTAAGAGAAGAAAAAAATCAAGTTGATATATATGGCCTATAAAAGTCAAGTAGATTATATATGTAAGGAAAGGGATAGGATTTTTCTACTATTCATTTTTAAACCTTTATTCAGAGTTACAAAGACTCTTTACTCAGGGAGTTCTGTCATTTGAGAAATGTAGTGAAGCTACTCTTCTCTTCATTCTATAGCCTCTAAAAATAGCAGCTATAGCTCAGAGGTAGACAAGTTGGTTCCCCTTGAAAAGTCCTACAAGTTGTATCCCTTGGGATACTGTGTATTAGCAAAGAGGCTGGACTCCTTGTCCTCATGTCCATGGCTCTGTTGAGAGAGAAGGTAGGCAAAAGTGTTGTTTCTTAGGCCACAAAACCATCACTGAACAGAGTCCACTGTGTCATGTTTCTATTCCGCCTTGCTACCTTTTTTCCAATGTTTATTTTAAAAAACTTGATACAGTTGAAAAATATGCATATCTTAAATACTATTGTTTTATTAAATCCAGCTATCATGTAATAAAAGCCTAACTCTAAAAAGACTATTTCAGGATACAATTATATATAATTTTTTTAAGAGGAAGCCTGTGTAAGTCAAAGACGGTAACCTCCATTGTACTGAGTATTCTGCTAGGAATGAATTGATTTCTAGACACTTTGAGATGCTGATCTTAACCACCATTTTGTATCTCTTTTGAAGTGAGAATTCGTTTGGAGAAACTGATGAAATTCAGTAGTACATAAGCATCTTCATGGTGATATTTTAAAATGTCTATTTGAGATAGAATGAAAAGCGTAATTATTAAAAACGAAGCCTCTCTCAATTTTAAATGGTTAGTTTAAATATTAGTCAGTAAACAGTGGAAGTATGTACTAGCCATAGTACATAGTACATACATAGTACATAGTATGTATATGTACTAGCCAGTTCTTAAAATGACAGGCTTGCCGAGCCTGGGCAACACTCTTGTAAGTTTTCTGTGGTCATCTTTAATTTTCAGATATCTGTCATTACTATTCACTCAGATGATCTGAATAGCTCTTTTAGAGATCATTTTTAAAGCTTTTGATATTATACTGGTAAAAGGCCAGTAGATCTGGGTACATACTGAAACTTGTGTTTGTTTCATTTCAAGGCTTGTTTCATTTTTTTTTTTTTTTTTAAGGAAAAACTACATTTGCCTAGATTGCTTCATCATCTGCTTGCTCTAAACTAATGTACATGGATGGCTACATTCAGTCCGTATTCCATCATGATAGTTCATGTCCTCTATTTTAACAACTTGAGAAATATATTTCTTGGGCAGAAAATTTTACCATTGCTCAGCTAAGATGAGTTTGGTATTTAGTAGCTCCCTTGTGGTAAATGCAACTTAATTTCTTAATTCACTAAAGATAGGAAAGTCTTATAAAAGTATTTAATTTTACGCAGACATACCTCATTTTATTGTACTTTGGCTTGTGCTTTTTTTCACAAATTGAAGGTTTGTGGCAACTCTGCGTTGTCCAGTGACAGTTAGCATTTTTAGCAGTAAAGTATTTTTATAATTTTAATATAATTTAATGTCTGTACCTTTTTTAGACATACTGTTATTGCACCTTAATAGATTACAGTACAGTGGAAACACACCTTTTATATGCAATGAGAAACCAAAAAAATTCATGTGACTTTCTTGCAATAATCTCTTTATTGCAGTGATCTGAAACTGAACCCATAGCATCTCTGAGGTGTGCCTGTATAAGTGTAGCAGGGCAGGTGACCTTGAGTTATGGATCCTGTGCAGATAAAACAAATATGTGTTTTGATATTGAGGTTGTTGATATTATTTATTTGGTGACTCCCAACTTGATTCATGGTCCCTGGCACAAAGCTATGACTATCTATGATGTGACAGACACTTTTTAATCTGAATTAAATATTTTGGTCACCAGTATAGAGGATGGCATATAAGTGTGAAAAGGTGACATTTGCTACAAGACTACTTGTCTCTTTACTTGCCTGCCAGATCTGGACTCAGGGTCTCCTTTCTACTTGTGTGGGTCATGCCAGTCCAAAAACGAAATACCGGCTTAGGAACCACAGCTTAGGTTTTCAGTTAGTGTGCCTCCACCGGTTGTGTTGCCGATGACTGGAGAGCAGCTGCAGACATGAGCTCCCATCTCGGCTGGTCAGGCCTGCTCAACTTCAGCAGTTTTCACGTAACCTAGTTTGTTCTCTGACAAGCAGTACCTCTTGCTAGTTTTTACATAGGTCTTGAGTTAAGGTTGGTACCTTTTAAGAAGCATCATTAATGAAAACACAAATTTTGTGGTTTATTGAAAAGATTAACATATTGGGGATAAATGGATTTAGTTTTAATTTACAGAGGGACAAGATAGGTACTTTTTTCCCTGTCTTCATCTCTTTTTTCCTGATTCAAAAGGACCAGTCTAAAAGACACTGAGGTTTATATACCTCTTGAAACTTGGCTGAAAGCTCGCATCTTTTGTGTAAGAGGTAGGTTTGGACTTATGTCTTATTCTTCAGAAATTACATGATTAAACAGCCATGGCAAGATGTGTTCCCCTGCTTTGTTCCCGAAAAAACATTGAGAGGCCTGCAAACAGCCCACTTCATAAATACAGCATAACGAAGTAAGAATTTTTTTAAAAAAGTTTACATCTTTGTGTTTTCTTATTATACTTATAATCAGTCATGTTTTTAAACTTTTTTGTCCCTTGAATTCTGTTGGTTTTTTAAATGTGAATTATATTTTATTATGTTTGTTCTAATTATGTGCAGAACTACATATTTCTCCCAAAGGTCCATTACCTGCATCAGATACAATTTTTTATTTACTAAATATTAAGTAATAAGTGATGTATTGGTGATTATTAATTAAAAGTCAGTTATTCTGTGGTTCTATGTGCAAAAAAAACTGTTAGGTACTTAGACGTTCTTGCTTTGGTGATGAATTTCTATTTTACTCAGTAGAATATTTTGGGTCATATTGTCCTGTTATACTCTTTTCAGCTTGTGTGTGTGTGTATGTGAGAGTTCTTTTGTTTTCCTGTTTTTAAATTTTATTTCACTAAGCAGTGTTTTAATATTCTAATTAAAAAATAACATTTAAAATTACTGGAAATCTTTAACCATAAAAATCTTACCTCTCAGTGGTGAACTGAATTTATTATCAGAATTAAACTAAACCTAGAATTTGCATAGAATTAATTTTAGATTGTTTCTGTGTAAAATACCACACGAAAACACATACTTGATGATGTGAGGTTTTATCTGCTCACTGTGTAGAAACAGGGGACTGGTGTGAAAGCTAAGTCTCTTGCACATGTGAGGGAGGCTGTCTCCAGGCACAGTCCTCTCGCTGAGGCTCCTTGCTGCAGCGTTAACTCTCAGTCCGGTAACAGTGCTTCTTGTCCCATCTTGCTTACAGAAATGCTGGGAGAGTTAACAGTCCTAGTGCACTTAGGGTCCTGAAGAAGAAATTCACACGTGGGTAATTGCAAGTGTCACACCATTTAGTGCCTTATCAATTCCCATTTTGTGCATTATAGCAAATAGATCATCTTAACACCAGCTAACAGTTACTAAGCATAGTAACTTGTTTGATCCTTGCAAAAGCCCCATGAGCTGAGGTTTGTGCTAGTCTAGTTCTGGAGTCTTAACTAAATGCCTTAAGTGGTAAGAGCCATAGATCAGCAGGCTGCCTCTTGATGGTAGAATGTTTTCTACTCAGTTCTGAAGACCACCTGTATAAACTTCACACTGTGGTGAAGTACCAAGTTGACCACATTTATATTCATCACTCGGCAGGTTTTTTTTTTTTGGCCTTTTCATACTGTTCATGGGGTTCTGAAGGCAAGGATACTGAAGTAGTCTGCCATTCCCTTCTCCAGTGGACCATGTTTTGTCAGTCCCTGAGTACCTGGGACATGCCCTTCAGCCACTCCACATAGCTGGATGACACGCCTGGGGCCTTGGTTGTCCCACTGCTAGTTCTCGTTGAGCATGTAAACCTTCACTGGCTGTAGGATGTCAGGGAGATGGTGAAGGACAGGGGAAGCCTGGTGTGCTGCAGTTCATGGGATTGCAAAGAGTCGGACACAACTTAGCAACTGAACAACAATAACAGCAACCCCCAATTTTAAAAAAAACCCAGTGTGAATCAGTTTGGGATCAATAAGACACACATTTGTGATCATGCACAGATTTAAATGACACTGAATTTGTTAGTAAAATGTTTTTCTGTCATCTTCATAGGTTTCATGGAACATGAATTCCTATAGATTTTCTTTGTGTTCATTTTGTAGTGTTTGTGTTAGTGAAAAAAGTTTACTCTTAAACTAGTAATGATTCTTGAGTTTGTATGCTACTGTCGTTTCATTAATGATTACCACAATGATAGATTACTAGTTGATATCATCTGCCAGATACTATGTATAGCAACTAATAAACAGTTTGACCATGTACCAAACCCCTTTAGCTCTGTATATTGCCTGATATTGAGCAAAGCTATAGGAGAGAGACCAAGATTATTTTGTTTTTATTTTGAAAGGCCTACAGCATGCAGCCTTTCTTCAGGACAGCAACCCCAGCCAAGGTGAACCGATTTTGCACTATATTATTTTACTTTAATTCTGCTTTTTTAAAAAATTGAATTTCTCTTTCTTTAGGCCAGCTTAGTTAATTCTTGCTAGAATTGTTCATTTAAACCATACTCTTTACATTGCTTCTAGTTTTGGATTTTGTGCTCATAGGTTTGCTTTTTTTAAAACTTTCTTGTATTGAAGTAGCATTTCACATATTATGTTGATAAGGCTGAATGTTGAATAGTTGCTGACTTCTGATGAAATTCAGTGAAAATGCAAGCTTAGTTTTTTGGCATACACTATTGAATATTAGTCAAAAGCACTATATAAATCTGTTTACTGAAAGACAAACCATATACAACTCTTCCCTATAATAAACATATCATTTATACCTCAGAAAAACGTTTCCTGGATTCAGAGTGTAGATACTTTTGACCTTGACTTTGCATGTTCTGTGTATTTAAATAGCTATTGCAGTGATTGAAAGAGTAAACAACACATTCATTCCCAGCTCATGCTCTCTTTTATATCAGAAACAAAGTTAGTTGATGCCATTATATAAACATTTATCCAAATGTTTCTCTACTTCATTTGAATTATAATTTTGTTTTTATAATTTTTATGAAAAACTAGATCTAAAATTAAACACCCCATTGACGAAAGATCCGTTTTCATCCTTGTTTCATGGGTGGATGGGAGAAGGCAGGGTTAGGTGAAGGCAGGCGGTGTCAGGAGGAGGCCAGAGCGGTCCACCAGCATGTGTTCTCTGACTTCCTCTTAGTGAACCTAGTGATTGCCATGTTGAGAATCACAGGGAGATGAATTGATGTGTAAAAAAAATCTCAAATGATGAAGAATGGCAGTTTCTTTTGTTAATGAGTATACATAAGCCACCAAAATCCTTTTAAGATGTCTCTGAACAGTTACGAGGAAAATATTCTGAAACATTTGGTTTTAAATTTGGAAAGAGTAAATTTTAAAAAGCCATCTTATCTCCATTGGAAACTAAATTATCAATGATTTTTGGTGCAAACACTGAAATAGCTAAAACACAGCTTCCTTATGAGCTGCGTGAAAGGGCTACACCAAAGGTTGTTACTTTAGTACAGCCAAGCACCACAGTTTACTGTGGCAGCGCTATGTCAGACTTGGTGGGGGAGCTTTTTTCTACCATGCACGGATGAGGCTTTTATGTCAAATCAGTACCTTATGGTCTTTTAAATAGTCTGACTGAAATTATTCCTCCCTTACTGAGTGAGCAGAGTCTACACATAATGCAGCAAACAACTAAAAATGGTAGTGCTTTTTTCTTTATTACTTTGGTTGCTACAGATTGCCAGTTTCTTACTAAAAAGCAAGCAAAAGAGTTTACTTTTCTGCAGAACTTACTAGTGTACTTTAGCCGTGTCTCTAAAGGTGGATTGGAAGGTGTGAATTTCAGAACATGAGCTGCTCATGTTCATTTTGAAGGAGAGAGACGTATTCTTCTCATATGGTTGAGCAGCACTGCATTTGAACCCTTGCCAGAGTTAGTGCTGACTGAACAAGTGCTCTATCATAGCCATTTATTGCAGGAGTTATTGACATAAGGGGGATAAGAAAGCTGTTCACTCGCAGAAGCAGAGTGTAGACAATGATTTATAAAAAGAAAAATGATGGCAGAGCCCAAGTTTAAAATTTCAAGTTCCTCATTGGAAATGGCCTTGATAATACTAACTGTGGGTTTAACCCTTATTCATTCAACTACCACATCTGCAAGAGAAGGTTGAGAATTAATCCATCACTCTTAATAGGGGTGTTTTTTGATATATGCTAAGAGTGATATTTATGAAGAATGAATTCCAAATTAAGGGAAGTTACACTGGTCTCCTGTTTGTGTTTAAATGGTACTGGCTGTACAGAAAAAAAAAAGTGTAACAAAGAAAATGTTGAACACCTGTTATGGTCTTTTATTTCCAGGAATAGTCCCAATAAGAAAATAAGCCAGCTTCCTTTTTTTTTTTTTTTTGGTGGTAATGTCCTTTGGAGAATGTGATTAAATCTTTAGTTTCACATTTTCAATTTATTTTTCCAAATTCAACAGACCCTGAAAATTTGACAACCTATCAGAACATGGACATTCTGATTAATGATTATTTTCAATAAAGCATCCAATACCATGGATGAGAAGATAAGAATAGTGAGCATCACCATTTATTACTATTCTCTCCGTTTCCAAAGTATGCTAAGTACTTAGTATATTTCTTTAAAGAAAATCAGGACAAAACAGAGGTTTGTTTATTTGAAATACTAAGTTATAGATGTTGCTTTGGGGTATTCCATTTACTAAAGAAATTATCCCATAGATTCTATAAAAACTGAAAGATAATGTTAGAAGTTGGATTGGCTTTGGGCTTAATTCATTTTGGACTGGTTTTGTTATCAGATCACCTTAAGATATTTCTGAATATAAATATGTTTAGGAGAGAATTGAAAATTAAAAGAAGCAAATTTCTAGGTATTTTTTCCCTCTTGTTTTAACACAGTAAATGTTTAAAATTGTTTATAATGCCTAACTTCTGATGGACTTTAGTTTCAATTTTGTTCTTAGTCATTGCGGATATTGACAAAATGTCATACGAAATTATTTTGTATTTTTTGTAGGACTGGGAAACAGAAAATCATGACTGGTATTGTTTTGAATGCCATTTGCCTGGAGAGGTGTTGATATGTGACCTGTGTTTTCGTGTGTATCATTCCAAGTGTTTGTCTGATGAGTACAGGCTTAGAGACAGCAGTAGTCACTGGCAGTGCCCAGTTTGCAGGGTGAGTACCTATGAGCTTTAATGTGCTGGTCAGAGGGTTGGAATTCATTGATAATAGCTGCACAAAGATATCCCAGGTGGTCTTGCCAGGTTAATGGATAAAGCACTGGAGGGTGGGGGTTATCTACTGAAATGATGGTTAATGAACATAGAACACTCATAAATGAATATCACAGAACACATACTCAGGGTATGTATTTTAGAAAGTTTCAATCATGTAAAAATATACTCTCTTCTTTTTACAATTCCCTCTGAATTGTGTGACTCCTTTAATGGACAGACTTTGGGAATCAAGACCCACTGTCCCATACCAAGGTCTGTTCAATCAGTCCTCTTGGCTGCTCAGAAAACACAGGTAGCAAAAGGCACATTGTTGGAAAAGTTCTGTATCTACTTTCCATTTTATATCCATGTAATGTTGCCTTTATTTTTTTTGTCATGTCATGGGTTTATTTCTTTTCTTTGGAGGGTGGAGGGATGGGACAGTTGTGTATCAAGAATTCTCCAAAATGAAATAGTCTGGTAGGTAAAATAGGTACTTCCCATGATTATTTTCATTCATATTATTTCCCCGTTGAAAAGTGTACATGATTGTGCTTGTTGGCTGCCAGTGTGGTGTGTGTGAGTGATCGCAATGCCTAAATACCACGTGATGTATGGCCTTGATGGTGATCAGTCAGGAATTATTTGATTGGAACTTCTATTGTTTTGTACTAACTATTGTTAATATACTTACTTGGAATCATGCAAATTGCCGAGATTACTCATGGGTTCTGTTTGTGAACATGTTTTATAATACTTGTGTAACTTTAATAGTCACTTCTTCTTCAAAAAAGTCATGTCTTTATCTCCTCTTTGATACCAGCCAGAAATCATCTGGTTCATTTGCCAGCATGATGAGCAAAATACAGTGTCCCTTCTAGTTTTCTTTTAGTGACTGTGGCTTTGTGTTACCTAAGTATGTTTCTTAGCATCCCTACTGTACTTTTTCAGTAGGCAGACAGAAGACTATTGGTATAACATTTTAAATACGTGTGTTATGATGACATGTAATCAAATGCCTAAATGCTAGATAATTAGTGATAAACCTCTAGGTCTGAACAGATCAGTATCAAGCCTCAGGGTGTGGACCTTCTCTAGAGGCCTGCAAGAATTTGAAGGCTACAATAAATCAGTATGGAGCTACACTAATGTCCCACAATTTACTCTCATGGGTTTGTGTTTTACAAGTAAATAATACCCTGGTTTTCACTAACAGTTTACAGTAGAGGATATAAAGAATTATTTACATCTGAAGAACAAAAGTATTAAGGTAGTAAAAATATAAAAGAGGTGAGGTCACTGGTCAAATAATAGGGGCTCAGGGACATAGGAGGTACAGTTCCGGACACTCCTGAGTCTTTACAGCTGTAGCTTTGTAATATCTAATATTTAGCTCCTATCTCATAGCAAAGAATTTAAATAAAAACACTGGGATTTTTGAGGATCGGTTAAACTTTATGGTAGGTGTTTTATATTCCTTACATTAAGAGTTGAAGTTTAAAGAAACTTTTGAAGAAAATGTGTAATGCTTTTTCCGTCAGAATTCACTATCAAGTTGTCAGATGCCACTTTCTAAATATGTTTGCTCTACTGTTTACTGATAAGATGAAAAACTTTAAACTTCAGTGGGTTGCTGGCTTACAGAAACACGATAGCTGAAGGGGAATTTAGCCAATCCCATCCTGCCTTTGTGTTCTTCCCTTTGGGTTTCTTTTTGTCTTTATCAGCCTAGATATTCTCACATTGTGGTGTAATTATGCTTACTGAAATGATGCTATGAGTCAGTAAAACACTGGAATTCAGATTCCTTTCACAGACCGAGGGGCTCTTTCCTTATACTCAAAAAGCCTGTGTTTGGGTTGGGGTTGGTGAGTTTAGCTTGAGCTTTAAAAATTCCAAAGAAATAGTTATTTCTATGTTAGATCTGTTCTATTTTTTAAATTGTTATGTTCAGGAAAAAGAGAAGTACTAACAGTTTCTTTCCTGAAAAAAGGGATAATAATAAACTTGAGATTCTAACGCAATTTTAAATGTCTTTTTTGATTGGTATTGGGTTGATATATTTGTTTAAACAATGTGTCAAGACTTCAAGTAAAGCTGTTTTTTAATAATTAACTTGAGAGTGACAGACCAGATTTAAATATTCTTGAACTAAAAGAACTAAGGCTGTAGACTGAAACTTAGAAATTATGGTTCCATGTCAGCCTAATGATCTCTATTTTCATTTTTAATTAATGTCTAGAAAGAATATATAGTAATTAGATTTACTAATGAGGAATTTTTAAGATAAAATACGGGCCAAATTTCAGAACAGGTAAAAGTAGTAGATGGAAGCCAATCACTGCTATCTAAATTTGAAGATAAAAATATTTCTAATACTTTATGCTGGTCAGAAGACTTTTGTTTTATGTAACCTCTGACACTTACAGCATTGAATAGGTTATTTCTTACCCAGCTGTCAGCTGTGTTAGCAGATTCACTTCAGCTTGTTGAACAACTTTATCTCATATGTCTGACAAATTCCAAAATATTTTAAGAAGGCAATGATGGGTATTTTTCTCAGTTTAAAACAGTTTTTTCAATTTCATAATAATCTCAAGAATCTCAGAACCCTGAGGATATTTCTTTGAAATATCTGCCTTTCTAAACAACAGTTATACTATTACTTTACAAATACAATAGACTGTTACTGTAATGTAGCTTTGGATATCAGGTTAGCATTTTGCTTTGAAAAAATTCAGGTTATATCCAGTTTCACACTCTTGATATCAAGAATTCCTATTAATTGGAAAAAAGAATTTTAAATTCCTTTCTAAAAAGTTTTAAAAAATTCAAAGTTATAGGAAGATAAAGAAGAAAAACAATCACAGCAATGCTACCACATCACAGGTGAGTGTGCTCAGAGACCTGTGTATGTATGCACACTCTATCTGTGTAAAAGTGCTCACAGACCTATCTGTGTGTGTGCACACTCCATCTGTGTGAGTACTCGCATACCTGTATGTGTGTGCACACTCTTAGCTGTGTGGAAGTGCTCACAGACCCATGTGTGTGCACACTCCATCTTTGTGAATGTGCTCACAGACCTCTGTGAGTGCACACTCCATCTGTGTAACTGGGTAGACCCATGGACTAGGTACACTGCTGATGGCAGCTGGCTTGCTTCTACTCAGCAATGACCCAGACACCTTTTTTCTGTGATGTGAAAGGTTTCCACTGATGCACATACGTTGTGTCCATGTGCTGTCTGCCGCGCTGTCTCGTGTGCTGTCTGACCAGCAACACTGACTGAAACTCACCTGTCTGGGGCAGAGGGATGGTGGGGACTCCAGCACCTCCGTTCCAAAGCCATGGCCCATTCCATCTGGAAGAGCACTCTTCTCATCATTATTTCTGTATGAAAGTGAAGTTTATATTTTGTTAGATGTATTTGAATTTTAAATATTATTGAACTTTATTATTTTCAGGAAAAAAGAGAAATCATTAACTTTTAAATGAAAATTATTTTAAAAAATTTTATTTGCTTAAAGGTTGTATCTTTAAAACAAAATGTAGTCAATTTTACTTTTCTAAAAAAAGAATTAAGTTATACATGTCTATGCAGGTCTGTTTGATTGCCTTTACAAGTTAAATTCAATGAAACAGAATTTTTTAAGATAGGCGCATTTCTTTTTGTGATAAAAATTACCAAGTTGTTTGTCGGAAGATCAAACCCATTTATACCAACACTGAAAATATTTTCCAGCTTTTTGCTACCAATTTGACAGGCTCCAGAGGGATATCTCACTTTAATGTCCCTTCATTCTCATTTGCACAGCTTCAAAGTTATAGCCATTTGCGCCTCGATGCTGTAGCTGCAGAAGGCAGGCCTGTGTGTGTGTGCCTGTAAGCATACATGTATGCAGTACATGTCTGCGGGTGAACGTGCCTGTGTGTGTGAATGTCTGAGTTGTGTGTGTGCACGTGTATACACATGCGTATGTTTTGTGTGTGTGCACATGCACTGCACACTTGCTGGTGTCCAGCCCTGCTAGTAAACATCGTACTTTTTGAATGATATCTGCTTGGGTTTTTTAATACATGGCGAGATGACATCTTACAGGAAACCCTAAAACCACTTCCTAGATTGGCACCATGTAGCTTTTTAGATCATAGTTACTGGTAGATCTTTCTGTGGGCATGGAATGTTCTCCCTGTGCTGTCCAGTAGGAGCCACTGACATGTCTATTGAGTGCTTGAATGTGGTATGGAGACCCAGGCACTGGTTTTCAGTTTGGCAGTGTGACTTATGGCTACTTACTGTACTAGGCAATGCAGTGTTATAAATGCAAATCTAAATGCCTGTAGTAACTACTGCAAGAGAGACATGAGTGGCCTGGCATTTGTTCTCCCCGTGATGACGCAGTTCCACCTTGAAAGAGTTCCAGAGGAAGGATGTAGAGCAGCTTCTGCCTTGCTGCCCTCCGCTCCATAGCAGGTCATGGGCAAGCCCCGCATCATGCTGTGCGAGTTACAGTGTGTGTTCCGTGGTGTGCAGCGCACAGACGGATGGCTGTAATCGTTGATAGTGCTGTTTGCTCTGAGGCTGGTTGTTCCTAAAAATCAGAATACGAAATGCAGGGGAAAAGAACAGCAAAATAGTTGGCACTTTCCAGGTTAATGATCCTGATACAATAGTATTTTGAAGATAGGCCCCTGTTTCCTACATCCTCTTTTAATATGTTAGTGTTCCTTATGTAAATGAATTTCTTTATAACTTTGGGGAGTTGCAGATTCATGCTACTGCTCCTTTCAAATTCAAATAAATGAAAATTTATGTTTGGACTAAAATCTGTCACTAGGGAGCAGAGTGTAGAGCTCTGAACTGTGAGCACGTGGGAAGCACCAGAGAGGGTGGCCATGGTGAGCATCTCGTCTCCCTACTAGAGGGGTGGGCTGCAGTGAGCATCTCTCTTCCTTTTCCATGTCTGGTCCTCTATGCTGCTCCAGTGAAATTCATCCAAAGTTTTTTTTTTTTTTAAGTTGGGATATCTTTTATTATTGAGGTATAGTCAATGGACAGTATTGTCGATTTTAGGTGTGCAACATAGTGATGCATAATTTCTAGAGGTTATATTTCATTTAGTTATTATAAACATTGGCTATATTTCCTGTGTTGTACTATATACCCTTGTAGCTTGTTTACTTTATGCATTATAGTTTGTACCTCTTAATCCCTTACCCATATCTTAGGCCTTTTTAATTGTCTCATTATAGCATAAAAATATTGTATTACTGTTTATACCCTTAATATCTTTGGTTCACTTTTCATCCCTTTTATGACACACTTATTGTGACCTGTCTATGGAAAGATCAACCTAAGTCACAAAAGAAAAAGCGTCATTCAGGGAATTGGATAAGGGATATATTATTCCAGTATATCTTTAAAAACTTTTATAAAATATTCATCTGCCTACAAATGTTTCACATGGTATTTTCCCCTGTTTAAGGTCACAAATTTTAAGATTTGTGTTAATATACAAAGAGTATGGAGAATTAACTTAGCCTGCTAACAAAATACAGAAACACTAGAAAATGTAGAGAAGAAAATGAATGCATATGGGAAAATTTTACTTATTTAAGAATACTTTGGATCTACATCTAATCTGAGAAGCTCTCCCAGGTTTGCAGCTCCTGGTTTTCTGATCCCTGGCTCTTCCACATCTAAGAAGATGCAAAGAGGGAGGGACTAGTAGAAATGATCCCTGCAGTCTACCTACTGCTGCAGCTTCTCTTTAAATTTGAGAAAGAATATGTCTGTTTTACAGGAAACTTAATAGATATACAGAAAGAAGTCTACAGAGAGCATTTAAAGTTAACTTAAAGTTGATGTTAAGCCCCAGGTACTGTATATTTTTTTCACATGAGGTATAGTATACTCATTAGACAGCTACTGAAAATGAAGGAATTTAACTGGTTTACTAAAACTAAACCAAGAGTAAGTCACTGTTAGGACATCACCATGGGTACATACTGACTGGTCAATGTTAACTTAGCTCTGGGTAAGTTATATTTGAGTCATTTGCACTGAGACTCATGATGAAAGCTGTTTCTTGAAATTGGAGATGAAACTTTACTTCTGAGTTAATTTTTCATTCTTTTGGGAATGTAAGCAGTATAGTTTTTTAAATCTCAAAATTAAGGAGAATTCTCATTTAATGAATTCAAAATGAAACAGGACAGAATGCCAAAAGAAAATATTTTGAAACATATGCTTTATGTATCTACTACAAAACTGTTAACTGTTCTTGCTTTCTGATTAGTCTTCCTTTCTTAATGTGGGAAATTTATTAATATTTTCACCCTGAAAGTAAGTACCTTTACCTTTAAGATACATATTATCAATTCTGGAGTGGAGATTTCATGTTTAGATGAAATAGGAAAAACATTTTTTTTTAAAAATCTATGTTGTAGACTATCATAGTATTGAAAGTTACAAATGAACATTAATCAGTTTTTTTTTTACATTTTTTGAAGACAATTGGATTGTATTTCTATACTCACAAAAGTAGAAAATTAATTTTTAAAAAAGTCTGTGTCTGAACCAATTACTTTATAAGGCAGTTTTGATATTCAGTCTAGGCTTACTAGAGGAAAAAGTAAAGGAATTTAAAAATTGGATCTAGGATATAAAATTGTAAAATCCTCATGTATTGTTGTATAATCTCTTTATGAAACTACCTGGACCAAGCAAGAAAGGAAAAACCCATGTACTTCCCATATTGCCTTGTCACGCTAAATTAACAAGTTACATGGTCAGAAAGGGTTGGATGTGAGTGTGAAATGTTTGGGGTGCATTTTGTCTTGGTGATGTATCATTTTAGTGGCTTTTTTAGAACCTTAGTTGAATTTTATCTTTTATTTTTAGCTATAAGGGACTAAAGAGGTAATTGCTTGGGCTGGTTCCTACATCAAGATGGTTACAACTTAATCTAGATAAATAGAAGGCTTGTTTAGTGTTTGCAGCATTGATGTACTGAAAATATGTACAAAGTGCACACAATTTCCTTTTATTGTCTCTGCAGGTGTTGAAGCAGGAGGGGAAGGAGTAAGGGGTGGGCAGATAGTAGTATTGTTGGCTGGTTGTCAGCTTCATTGAGCAGAGACTGTGTGATAGGCATTCTGTGATTCCGAAACAAAGTTGTGTGAGTTGTTCTCAGAAGAGGCAGGAGAGGCTTACTACAGTGAGGAATCCATCCTCCCTGTGCCTTTAAATCTTGTTCTTTCTTTATAGACCAGTGTTGACAGAGGAGGGAAGGAACAAGTAGACACAGCCTGTGTTCTGTAAACTTTTCCTGAATGTCCCTTTCGTCTTCCTAAATCCCTATAACGTAGTGCAGAAGAGCTGAAAGTTACCCTCAAAAGAACACTTAATCCTGAACGATGAAACTCCAGACACAGTAGAAATAACATAGCAGCTGTCTCGTAGATCTAGTGTTCTCGCAATTTTTGTGTGGATGTAGTGTATATAGGAATACCACATGTTCACAGTACAGTCAGTTGTATGGCTTGTAGAATTAATTTGAGACTGTACTTTAATAGCTGGTAAATCACCCTAAACTGGGTGATGCAAAGCTGATTATATCATGTGAGTCTAGCCAAAACCTCCCAACCTCAAAGAGCAAAGAGCCGACTTTGTAAAAATTAATAAATATAGACACAACTGAAGTAGCATTCAGTGCTGTTCTGTAAATCTTTGCGAACAAGTCTGGAAACCTGTGCACTAGTGATTCTATAGGAACAACTTCTCATGAAGCAGAGTACCTGAGAGCAGAGTCGTGTTTGCCGGCACACTCCAAGAATCCACCTCAAGACCGTCTTTGTGGTTTAAATGATCCTCCACATTCAGCTTTTACCTGTGAACAAGAAGGCAGATTGGTGACAGCCGAGGGGAGGTTTTTAAACCTAATGTAAGTTCCTTTAACTTAAGTTTAAAAAAGAAAAACACAAAAAACTATTGCCAGAAACTCAAGTGCAATGATTGTTGCTGGCCTGGCCGTGGAGACGTAGGAGGGAGCTGTAGGGGATCATGCACTCTGAACGCGCAGGTGCTTAGCCAGGTTCTCGTCCTGGTGCCGGTGGTGGGTGTGGGTTCCACTCTTCTGTCCTTATGGTAGAGAGTTAGTTTCTGTGTGTTGGTGCTGGAGGTGAACAAAACTGAACATAGGTGTGTTTTTAGAAAACTGTCCCAGAAAGTGATTGTGTCTGCTGGGCTGCTGGGCACAGTGGTACAGAGAAGAAATGGCAGGGCTTGGGGCCACTCCCACCAGACCAGCTCTACTGTTAGTCTTAAATAGTGGATTTCTTATAAGTTCTTTGATTCTTTTATGTTCCAGCATTACAGGTGGTTACAGAGAATACTGTAGAGGCAATTTATGTGCGGTTAAAAGCCATTGTGATTCATTTATTACGGATGGTTATAGAGGAGAACTTGGAACATCTTAATTCCTCAAACACTGGAGGTAATTTACATGCAGAGTAGTGTTTCTCCAGTGAGCTCCAGAGACTGTGGTAGCAGAGTCCCTGGACACGCTTGTTAGGACATGTCCTGAATGGAGGCACAGGAGTCAGCCTGCCCACAGATACCTCACGTCAGGTGAGCCTCTGGTTGTTAGGGGCCCTCAGCTGTATTCAGGTGACAGTGAAACGGTGAGCACAGCACAAGTTAACACCGTGGTTTATAGTGGTCAGGATGTGCTAATACTGCTTGTGTGTTAGTAAGAATTTCACGTTTTGGAAGGATATCTTGTATTGTTGAATTCAATTACGTGAAATGTTTCTCTCGTAGGCAGTGAGGTTGGTCAGTAATCATGGCCGTTAGTTCATTTCAGCTAGTATTTATTTTGAATATTTACTATGTGATGGGTACTGTACAAGACCCTGAATGAGCAAAAGAATGCTGAACTAGATCATCATGGGCCTGCTGTCACAAAGCTTACAAGAGGTTGGCAGACCATGATCCACGGGCACATCAAGCCCACTATCTGTTTTGTACTGCTCATACCAGTGGGTTTTATACTTTTAAATGGTGGGGGAAAAAATTCAAAGAGAAATAACATTTTGTGACTTATAAAAATTATAAGAAATGAAAATTTCAGTATCCACATGCTTTATTGGAACACAGTCCTGCTCATGGAAGGCATACATTATTTGTAGCTGTTTTCTCACCACAGTGACAGGGCTGAGTGGTCAAGACAGCCACCAACTGAATGTCCGCAAAGCCTAAAATAGTCACTGTGAGGCCCTGACAGAAATTTTTCTGCCTCTGGTCCAGCCTGCTATGGGAAGAACATTTTGGGTCTTGGGAAGCCCTTGTTAGTAACAGACTTGGAAGCTTGGGTTTGGTGAGGTGCACAGCACCAATGTGTCTCTAAGAAGAAGATGCGTGGATTTCTGATTTTACACTTCTCTCTCTCTCTCTCTCTCTCTCGGATACTTGGTATGCAGAAGTGGTATTCACAGGAGTTAATTCTCTGCTAAAGTAGGTTTCTGCTCCTGAAGTATTGTATTTCTAGGGCACACTGAAAACTCCAGACCCAAATTCAGTCCTAAATGTTCCTTCAAATAATGGTGCTTGGGCATTGTTATCAATAATCAGCTGTGGATGAACCTTGATAGGACCAAAACTTGTTCCTGCCTTCTTCCAGCCAAAAACACTGTAAGTCACTGAGTTTGGCTGAATTATTCCACTTGTGTTTTTGTCTGTGATATATACCTGACACATCTGATTTGCTATAATCCAGCAGTTATTGTAACTGGCTTAAGAATTCTTAAGTCAAGAAGATACTCAAGATTTTCTGTTATTTTTCACTTTTAGGGAAGCAGCCACTCAGGGAAATGGTATGCACCTATGCCCATCTTAGGTTAGTGGGTGTGTTGTCCTCTTTGTGACAGCTTCAGCCATAGGTTGCTGTCGTCTCATGATGGCTGCAGCAGCTTTGGGCACGTAATAAAAAGTTCCACTCTTTATTATCTGTAGATATTGACCAAAGTCGGGTGGTAAGAGCAGTTATCAAAACTTCCTGGACTTCACGCTGATGGATCCTGAGCTGCCCCTTTATGAAGAGTCCTGAGGTCTGCTGGTGGAGGATAGGTGTGGTTCTTCAAAACCTCAGAAAAAAATCGGATCTGAGATAATCTGCAGGTTTCATGCAGCATTATTTTTTGTTTTTCTCCCCTTTTGTCAAGAGCTGTCTGCTTAGTTGTGTTACAGACAGGACTGTGTTTACCCTAGAAGCTACTCCTTTAATTTCCATTATAGTGGCTTTTTCTCAAGGCATATCCATGTTCTGGTTTGGCCAACAGGCACTGACTCTGCTGTGAATGTCATGGAAGGCGGCTCACAACACGTTACCTAAGAATTCCTCAGAAGTCTTAGGGTACAGCCCTGGACAGAACTGTGTGCACTGTTGATGTCTTTGGTGAAATACCAAATCTTTAAATTATAACCAGAAAGTGTTACAAAGCAAGCCAAAGAATTTAGCAAATGTGAAAACATGAGAAATGTTCTGTCCCTACAGATTGTTGTAAGAGGCTGTGCACATATTCTGGTCTTCTCTTTTATTTGCCTGCCTTCTTGGAGTAAGCTCCTCAACGACATGTGTGGGAAGTGGGCCCCCAACTCCTGAATACACCAGGAGCAGCATGAGGTCCTGGCAGCTCTTCACCTACCAACCAGTCAATCAGAGTGTTCACATGCGTTTTGAGTTCTTGCCCTGCATCTTCAGTGGAATCCCGTATTTGTCACCAGAAAAGATGTATTGGGCAGCAATTAAAACATTAAATAAGTTAACATAAAGACTTTCGGCAAAATGATCCTCCTTTGATATGAAACTTCTTTTGTTGACTCCTATACAGCAAGAGTCAGTGAAGTTTCCAATATGTAAAGTGAGAAGAACCAAGAAATAGTTAAAATGTCAGAAAGATGCCTTTCTGTTGTTGTGAGCAAGTAGACAGAGAGACTAGATCCGGTGTCACTCGAGAAGCCAGCTTGGCGGCCCTGCCTCTTGACTCTGCGCGATGTAGTGGCAGAGGTTGGGCGGGCCGCTGCCCGTGCTTGTGCACGGAGTGGCCTCTCACTTGGTGCTCGCAGTGGCGCTCAGTCAGGACCGCCTGTGAGAAGCACCTGTGGTGTGGGGACTGCCCGTGCCCAGGCTCCCTGTAAACCAGTTACAACAGCTCTGGGTAGCGCTTTTTCCCTTGGGGGTAAAATTTACAGCACAGTGATTTGCACAAGTCTTGCATGTGTCACTTGAGAAATAGACAAACACATAGCTCTGGACCCAAGTCCCACTGACTTACCACTGAGTGCCACCCAGACCAGACGGACATCACTCTCATTAGTTTCCATCAGATCTAAGTCAAGCTTGCCCCAGAACTTTGTATAAATGGATGCAGGCCATTTTTCAAGGCTTTCCCAGACAGTTCTAATGCACAGCCAGAGGTGATGAGCACTCAAGTGGGATGCCTGAATCTAGGCGGCACTTTATAAAACAGGAACAGACTTTCTGAGGTAGTAATATTTTGCCAGATTTGGAGCTGTGAAGGGTGGGCATGGGTCATGTTTCATTTTTTTTGCTGGAATAGTCACTCTTGCAAGTGTGTGCCACCACTTTGATTGCACACTGGAGAGGAGAGACACTCTAGCACCTTACCCTAAGCAAATTTAAGCATGATACAAAAATTAGATTTTTGTCCTCTAAATTATCATTTAGTTTTGTAAAATTAAGGCCCTCGACCTGAATTCTGTACATTTGGAGTCTTCCCTAAAAAAAATGTTGCTGCACTTGGTTATCCTAATTAGCAGTTAATCTGAAAATGTTTAAAGAGGTGAAACCAAAGTAAAAGCATTCTGAGAGCATGTAATATCCATCAATTTTGTAGATTCTCTATGGAAAGGAAATGGTAACTGAAAATAGACTTTTATTTAAGCAAGGGAATTACACGAACAATATAATGCACAGTTACCTAAACTTAAGCCAAGTGAAATAGGGTTTTCCCTACTGTTTGAAAACTTTCAGAATTGTGTTTCAGAGGAAGAGCAAACTGGTAAGGATGTACAGGCATGTGGTTGTGGTTTAGTTGCTAGGTCGTATCTGACTCTTGCGACCCCCAGACTATAGCCGCCCCCGCCCCCCACCAATGCGCCTCTGTCCGTGAGATTCTCCAGGCAAGAACAGTGGATTGGGTTGCCATTTCCTCCTCCAGGGGATCTTTCCGACCCAGGGATTGAACCCACATCTCCTGCATTGGCAGGTGGGTTCTTTACGGGGAAGCCCTTATACAGGCATACCTCGGAGATACTGCAGGTTTGGTTCCAGACCACAACAGTGGAGCGAATATCACAATCAAGTGAGCTGCACACATTTGTTGGTTTCCCAATGGATATAAAAGCTGTGTTTACATTGCACTGTAGTCTGTTAATATGCAGTAGCATTATGTCAGAAGAGGTAACTACCTTAATTAAAAAGTACTTTATTGCAAAAAACTGCTAACCATCATCTAAGCCTTCAGTGACAAAGTGAGCAAATACTGTTGGAAAAAGGGCCTTCACAGACTTGCTCAACACGAGGTTGCCACAACCTTCAGTTTTTAAAATGCACAGTATCTGCAAAGTGCAATATAGCGAGGTATGCCTGTAGAGGCACTCTGGTTCTAGCACTGTGTAAATCTCACCCATAGAGAAACACTGAATTGCTTTATTTTCTGAGGCACTAAATCAAAAGGGGTTGGGTTCTGACTCACAGTGAACGCCTTCATCGGTTGATGTTGAGAGTGCAGAGAGGAGAGAAATGCATTCCTGTGAACGTGTAGAGCACACAGCCACCCTGGAGACCCAGCAGCCCGGTTGTGGGGGCTGCAGTGAGCACCCCTTCCCTGGCGGTCTCTCCAGTGATGCAGACTGCCCGCACTGGTGGGCGTTGGCCTCAGGGGCACTCCTTGCCTGGTTGAGCTGGAGCTATGCAGTGGGAGACCATGAGTGGAGACTCTTCTGACCCTGCTCGGTCTGGCACATGTTAGTGAGCATTTAGTAGTATTTCAGCACTGCATACAATGCTGGTTCGGTGTTTCCCATGAATATTGTGTTACCTATTAAAAGAACACTGACCCCACTAGTAGTATGAGTATGACAGGACTTCTAATCTGATGTAGATTGCTGTCACACATGAACTCACACAGATGTGTGATTTAATGATCATGGTGATGTTTGGGATCAGCCGTGTTAGTGCTCCTGAAATACTTCAGAGTGGGCAGGACAGAGCATGTAGTTGGAAGCATTGGGTTTGTCTGGCTTGCAAGATCTGTTCCCCAGCCAGGGATGGAACCCTGGCCATGGCAGTGAAAGCCTGGAATCCTAACCATGAGGCTACTAGGGAACTCCCTGGAAGCATTTGTTCTTATTCTCCTCTTTTTCTAAGGGAATATAGGTTTCCCAAGAGGTAAGGAAAAAGGCTTCTTGGTCTTCTTAACATTTCTTCCCTGTATCCAACAGACCAGAGAGTTGTTTAATAGAGAAAGCAGTGCATGGAGGGATGGCCATGTCAGCAAGAGTGTTTCCACAGCAGTGTTAACAGCTGACGGGTTCAGATCTGTTGTTTTGCTCTCGCTTACCGGAGGGAGCAACTAATAGTTCTCATGTGTTTGTGTGCCTGGAGATTACAGGGGATTTATTTATTTATCTATTTATTTTTTAATTGAAGGATAATTGCTTTACAGAATTTTGTTGTTTTCTGTCAAACCTCAACATGAATCAGCCATAGGTGTACATATGTCCCCTCCCTCCTGAGCCCCCCTCCCATCTCCCGCCCCATCCCACCCCTCCAGGTTGATACAAAGCCCCTGTTTTTGGGTTTCCTGAAACATACAGCAAATTCCCATTGGCTATCTATTTTACATATGGTAATGTAAGTTTCTGTGTTACTATCTCCGTACATCTCACCCTCTCCTCCCCTCTCCCCATGTGGGAATTTTGTTTAAAAGTGTGAATTTACAAGCTACATCAAAGTCCCTTTTCCCAAAGATTATACAACCTGGGGTTCAGGAAATATCATTGCATTTTAAACTCCACATGTACACCATTGGCACATGGTCTTGGCCTCATGTCACAACCCGGCTTCCCTGGTGGCTTAGCTGGTAAAGAATCCTCCTGCAACACGGGAGACCTGGATTTGAACCCTGGGTTGGGAAGATCCCCTGGAGAAGGGAGGGCTACCCACTCCAGTATTCTGGCCTGGAGAATTCCATGGACTGTGTAGTCCGTGGGGTCACAAAGAGTCGGACATGACTGAGCGACTTTCACTTTGATGTCACAACCACCTGAGGAGTTAACAGTAAATGAATGAACAAATGGTGGAGACCTTTGCCTGGAAATTCCAGTTCAGATGCTCAGGGTGGGAGCCCACCAGTGTATCTGGAGTGTGGCCAGGGTGAGAAATGCGTTCTGCAGTCTGTAGACGGTAAAGAGTACGGCTGTTTACTCAGACGGCCTTGGAGTAAAGCTGAGCAGAGAGAGCACCAGCCACGCCCCAGAGCGTCTGGGGAGGGGGCGGCGATGGCGCCAGACACGGAGTGTGCGAAACTGCATCTCAACTCAGGGGACTGTTTCCACTTTTGACTCAGATGCTTTCGTGCTGTGAATGTATAAGCACTTGGTTAAGCCATAGCAAAGGTTTGTCATTTACACGAGAAAACTTTGCTCCTTCCAATGTATTTAGCATTATTGAGATGACTTCCTGTGTGTAAAGTTCTTAGGGGAGTAAGTAATGATGTCACTGGGTAGAGACTGATAATACAGCAGCCTGAAAAGTTACAGTGTTTATTCAGTAGTGGGCCAGGCTGCTCTGTCCTTTGCAGGGCGGTCTGCTTATGGTCCAGTGTCTCTCATGGTTGTCTTAGCCTCAGCTAAGAAGTTGAGAACATTGGTCCTTGTTTCCTAGCTGTCTAGAAGTGACATTGAAGGTAAACTCCTTCTTTAATTCGTGTGAAATTAAGTTTTCTGAGAGAAATTAAGAAACCTAATTAGCTTTTAGGCAAGACTAATGGAAATTGAAGTTATTACTGAAAAGACCCAGAACATTTCAAAGTAGATATGTAGATGTGTGTGCTGCAGTGTACGTAATTCCTAAGTGACAGACTTTTAATAACCTTTTAAATAGAGAATAACGTTAATAATTGAAATTCACTGTTCAACATTGTTATTTTAAAATATCCCTTAAAGGATTTCAGCCATTGATTTTTTTTTAATAAAATAAGTGATTCTACATTACATCATCATTATTGTTATTTTACTGTTATTGTCATTATTTTTTGTCATCTGAAAACTGAAATTTTAAAACATCAAGAAGAGAAAAATGAATAATTCTCTGAGGTATTATGTCAAGGATAGTATATTTTCTGATTCTTACATTGTTACATTAAATGCTACTTTTGGTATGCAAATTTTGAAGATGTGTTGGAAATACTACATTGTTTAAGAAAGTCTATATTTGCATACTATAATCTTTTATATATAGAGAGCAATCTTTAGCAAGAATATAGACTTACAAATGATCAGATTTTTATCTTGGCCTTCTGTTTCCAACAGAGCATCAAGAAGAAAAACACCAACAAGCAGGAGATGAGCACGTACCTCAGGTTCATCGTCTCCCGCATGAAGGAGAGGGTGAGTCCCGAGGGCTCTTAGAATCGCCTAAAGCATGTGTATTCTTTCAGAGTTCCTGACTGACAAGTAGCAAATACATGTAGTGCAGTATGAAGGGTGGAAACCATTGCTATCTTGTGTTTTTGTGCTCTGAATAGTTCCATAAAATGCTCTTAGATTTGTTTTGCCTTTGTTTTCAACACAGGAATTTCTTTAGCTGCATTAGGTTAGAAACATTTACATTTTAAACTTCCATTTATCAGAAAGAACATTTTTATTGATACTTAAGTCTTTAAAATGAAACTGAATTTTCCAAAATAACTGTTCTTTCTACTCAAACCTTAAGGAATGCCACATTAAACTATAGTACATATACATCTTTCATTAAGTTCTCAAGTACTTGTTGTTTAGAAATTGATGTTTTACCCCTCTCTGTAGCCACATTTAAACTGATGTGTTTCATGACCTTTCAGGCTATTGACCTTAATAAAAAGGGGAAGGACAACAAACACCCCATGTACCGGCGACTGGTGCACTCGGCGGTGGATGTCCCTGCCATACAGGAGGTAAAGCTTGCCACGCGCAGCCCTGGCTGTGCACCTGCCCCCCTCCTGCCTCAGCAGCTGTCCTTGCGAGGGGCGTGTGCACCCGCTGGCGCTCAGCAGGGGTCATCTCTTAAGAGTCTTTGTTTTAAGCAACCTGTAGATTCTTGACACTTGTTGATTAAAGAAAATGTATTACAGCCTGATCAGTGTAACCTTCCAGATGCAATCACCATGCAGCTGTGTCTTCCTGGGCTTGGCAGCAGCACTTGGGAGTTTCTCCCCAGGGAAGATGAGAGCGCAGACCTCAGGTCTTGGGGAACAATGACATGCACTTGAACAAAGCAGATTTTAACTAGAAAACTTAATCTCTCTAGTGAAGTTCCTGTAATTTTACCTACTTAGCTGAGGGCTATTAATGGGTTGTTAATATTTAATTACAAATGCAGTGAACATTTTGACATGTTTCCAGTTAGATTTGCAGATATACCAATTCTGAACCTATGTGTCATTTTGAAGTTTTAAAATCTTATGGTTGGCCATAATAGGAGTAATTTTAAATCATCTGCTCTTTCCTTAATCTGCTTAATAGCTGGAAAAACTGAAGATGTAGTATTTCAGTGGAAGAAAGGGGCAAATGAAGGTTGTTCATAAAAATGAGCAATTTTAATTTTACCTCTTACCCCTATGTTGCGTAACATCTTGACAACAGTGAAGAGCCCGGCCGTCCCTCCTGCACTGCCCCTATGGCACCCCCACATTCTGCAGTCTGACCCCCCTCAGTCCAGGGGGCTCAGGAGCTGGGCTGATGGTGTCTTATTAGCATGTGCTGACCATGAGCAGAAGCACCCTGAAGGAAATGAACAGGAGGAAGACCTGGTTTTTATGCTTCCAAAGATTTATGGTGGAGACCAAAATGCTAGCTGTGATGATGCATGGGGACTTCTGGGTGTGGGTGTCCCCACCTGGGTGCAGGCAGGCAGCCTGGTGGTACCTTGCACCCCTGAGCCAAAGACCGTGAGGCGCTCAGGGTGGAGTTTGGAAGAGCCCTGTGACCCTTGATGCCAGACAGAAGCCATCAACTGTCTTGATGCGCAGAGGACCACCACAGACTTTATTTTAAAACTATGTCAGCCACCTAGCTCTAATTCAGAATTGCCTTGTCTTCTTTGTGGTAATCTGTCACAGAGACTAACAGCTCTTTCTTCTTTCAGTTTTATTTTCCTGACTTATAGAAATGGTTTGGGCTTCTCTGGTGGCTCAGATGGTAAAGAATCTGCCTGCAATGCAGGAGACCTGGGTTCGATCCCTGGGTTGGGAAGATCCCCTGGCGAAGGGAACGGCTACCCACTCCAGTTTTCTGGCCTGGAGAATTCCATGGGCTGTGTAGTCTACGGGGTCACAAAGAGTCAGACACAACTGAATGACTTTCACTTTCACTTTTCATATTAGTGCCTGTTCTCGAAACCAGAGCCCCGAGAGAGTTGCTGAGAAAGTCATTCTTATTTTTCAAAGAAGCCCTGTTAATTCTAGTACAGGCCTGTGCATAGCATATTCCCTATATGGTAGGTGTGTAGTTAGGTCTCATGAACCCCACTACCAAAGCTTTCATTATGTATAGCACTTAGCCACAGCTTTTATCATTATTACAGATGAGATGTTCACACTGCAGTAACGTGGCTGAGAATGTGGGACCTTCTGCACTTCACTGTCCTGGAATACCCTGACTGTAGATGGAGTTGTGGGTTTCTTTTATGAACATTCTGTCAGTATGGACACAGGAGCAGTCGTAATGCCATTCTGGAAAATCTTGCTGTTTCCCACACTCTAACACTGTTAAATTGATGGCAAGTGTTTTCACTATTAACTGTTGGCCATTTTGGTTTTTTTCCCTCTGCAGAAAGTGAACGAAGGGAAATACCGAAGTTACGAAGAATTCAAAGCTGACGCTCAGTTGCTTCTCCACAACACAGTCATTTTCTATGGAGGTTCAATATTCTTTTTTGTGTAGTTTTTTTTAGTCATATGTTTACATTGCATGTTGAGAAATATCTTTTATAAAACATTACACTAAAACAATACCTGAACGATCTATAAGTAAGTAATGTTAGGGTTTAAACTTAAAAATATTTAGTAATATAGATAACTACATATAGCTTATAGAATTGACAGGCCAAAAGCAGAACTCTAGTATTTGTTTTTTCCCGTCAATATCCCCTCATTCAAAAGTAGTGAAAGAGGCCAATCTATACGGAGAGTATTAAGTTGTGTTGAATATAAAATTAAAGCCGCCTATTTACTTTTCATTTACTGCCTGAATTTTATTTTAAATACATGTTTTTATTTTCCGTGGTATCTGTCCACTTTTGTTAAACTGAAAGAAAATTTAAATGGTTATATTAATTTTGGTAGTCTTGTGTTTCTTGGTAGTCCTGTGATTACTGGTAATAGATATCTGTCTTTATAATTACAGCAGACAGTGAGCAAGCTGACATAGCACGGATGCTCTATAAAGACACCTGTCATGAGGTACTGTCCACACCTAATACCTGAATGCTTGCTGTTTTCTACATTAACCTATTTTAGAATTCCATTCTGATATGTACATTTTAACTTTGCCATTTCTTTAAATATGATCGTATTTCCATGTTTGACATACATGGTATACAATGCAAACAGAGAGACGGGGGCGGGGGAGGCTAGAATTCTGGCATAACTGTTCTCAGAGACTCTAATTCTGGGAATTAGACTTAGTTACTAAGTAACTTCTAGTTAGAACAAAAGGAAATTGTTTTCCTTAACTACCCTAAAGTGAATTAGTTAATATGACTGCATGTAAGTGTGTTGCACTGGGCAGGCACTCAATAAGTGTTACCCTCTTTGAATGAAAGATACAAATTTGAGTTCTTACTACACTACACAGGCAAAAAAGCAACCAAACATCAGCATTCATAATTAACAATATATGAAATATATATTTAGGAAAGATTTTTTTGGGTGGCTTTTCTTATTTGAAACATTCATCTATAACCATATTATCTTTGCAAAAGTGTCTCAATTTAAAAAGTTTTGTTTCTTTATTCCATTTCTGATATGACTTCCATTCATTAAACATGTTTATTGAGTGTGTGCTGTGTGCTGTGTTAGGAATAAAGTGGGCGTCAGGATGCTGGCTTCCTGTTCATACAGCTGTGTTCTGAGGAAGGAGACTGAGGAAAAGGAGAGACAAATCAGTTTCTTTACAGAAGTTACAAAAAATGTTGTGAAAGAAAACAGGACTGAAATGGAGAATGAGGCAGAGTAAGGGCTGCTTTTATTGGTAGTGGGTATTTTCTGTGGGCATATCAAGAAGACATTTCTGGGGAAATAGCCTTTCATCTGTGTGTTGAACTAGAAGGTATCGGTGAGGCTGGGGAGCCAAGGGCAGATGCAGTGCGCCCTGAGGAATCTGTCTTCTATTCCGAGTGTACTCTGGGCCCTCTTGGGAGGTTCAGGCAAGAAAGTGGCATTGGAGAATTCAAATTTGAAGCTTAAAGAACAAAATTGAAGGCTATCAACATGAAAGAGAATGCTGATTTACATGCATCTATCTATAGTTTTGTGCATGCATATATTTTATGTAAGCTAAATAGTTACTTTTCTTTTTCAGTTGGATGAACTACAGCTTTGTAAGAATTGCTTCTATTTATCAAATGCTCGTCCTGACAATTGGTTCTGCTATCCTTGTGTATGTGAAATTTTGAAATTTTCTTTTTTTTTTTTAACCTCTTCAGTGTCTCTGATGTACTGCTCTAAGGAAGTTTATTTCCAATTTGCTTGAGGATTATAATCCTTCTAAATATTTCTTTTCATATCATGCTCTTTATGGTTTTAATGAGTATAAAAAACTGAAATATAGGAAAAAACAACTTGGGATCAGTATCCATTTCTGACTTTAAAATGAGAACTTTAAGAACAGGAATAAACATTGAATCCCTTAATAAATAAAAATTTTTCATTCTCTTACAAGAAATCTAAGTTTTTATATATAGCTGTGTGATTTCCCCTAGAATGGCATGTTAGTGCCAAAGGTATCTCCTCTCCCCCTCCACAAGGACATAAGAGCCTGCCTGAAAGCTCCCACTTCTGAGACATTATTGTGCTCTTCAGTCACTTGACGGTCTCATTAAAATTTGCATCTCTGACTTAGTAGGTTGGGAGGAGGACCTGAAAATCTCCCATTTCTTACAAGCTTCCAGGGTTGGACTATATTTCATGAAGCAAAGTTAGGGTGTTCAGTTTGCCTTTGTTACTCACGTGGGGTTTGGTTTCCTTCCAGAGTTCCATGGGCTGTCAGGAGATTCTTTTTACTTCCACATTACTTATGGAAATTTTAATTTTTTGGTGTTTTTCTTGGAGGTAAAAATCAATCAATCCTGGGGTGGGGTACATTCTGTGTGTTAAGGATTTAGAAAAGAAGTATTGCAAATATTATACCTAAGTAGGTCAGTATTAATGATATACTTGTATTTAATACTTTACAAGTAATATGACAAGATAAAACATTTTATTTCCAGATACCTAATCATGAGCTGGTTTGGGCTAAAATGAAAGGTTTTGGATTCTGGCCGGCCAAAGTCATGCAGAAAGAGGACAATCAGGTTGATGTCCGCTTCTTCGGTCACCATCACCAGAGGTAATCACGACCCACAAGCCACCATCACCCCTGGGCCTCTAGGAGCCCTGAGGTGGACCCAGGCCTGCAGTTACCAGTGCTCTGGGTGCTTTGCCATCAGGAACAATGTGAAGTGTATTTTAAATTAAAAAATAAATCAGCATATAACTTGACTGGGCACTTAAATGGGACAGTTTCAATAGCAGAATTTAGAAGGGTGAACTCAGAAGGTGTCAATGGTGGGCATTAAGTAGAGAACTTCTCAGGATGGTCCATTTCACAGAATTGTATTGTCCTTCTGGGAGTTTCAGCCATCTTTTCAAGGTTCTGTCAGAGTCACAGACAAAAATAATCAACTTGGGAGTGTAGGAGAGTGTGGGTCTTGTGATCTAAGAATGGATATGAGGGAAGAACTTTGACTTAGTGTTTTGAATTTCACTAAGTAACAGTTAGCTTAGAAAAATGAAGAATTGTTATGCAGAGATCACCATGAATAAATACAGTAAATATTCTTTAGCTAGTTCCTCATATCTCTGCACCTAGTGGGGGAAGGAAAAGGTAAACACGTGATTATGGACTGTTCCCTCCATATGCTCAAACCAGAGCCTGCTGCTGCCTCCCGAGCCCAGATCAGGTTGTGATGCTTTGTCCTGGTGAGCAGGTCTGCAGGGCACGCATGTCTGCAGTGCTGACTCTTCGTGCTGCCTGTGGTTGGAGGGTGGATGGCACAGGCAAGAAAGAAGGGGTACATCCTGTCAGATCGTGGGCCCACCTCATTGTGCACATATTCAGAGAATTCTGAACTCAGATTGACAGATGTGTAGGTATAGCCAGATCCAATTTTCTTTTTATTAAACTTACTCTAAATTGTGGGGTGCTTTCTGTTTGCCTTTTCTAGTGTAGATCAGACTGCATGTCTCAAACTTGAAATCTGATTAAAATTTATAGTAATGGAGATGATTGAGAGAATAGATATGTTGTATGAATTGCTTTGAGACTTAATAAAGTCTCACATTAAGAATATTCATTCATTTTTATTAAATCCAACGGATACGTAATTTAACAGGATAAAATTCTCTCCTAGGTCACAAGTTCATTCCAGGTAGTCAGCACTGCTTATGATGGAAATCCCCCTCAAAAACATAACTGCTTTTAAAAAGTGTTTTAACAGTTTTTGATTGCCCAGTAAATGTTTGCTGACTGAAAGAGTAAATAAGAATACAGGATTTAATGGCAAGGAACTCTTCCACAAGCAAATTTGTATTTGCACTTTTTCTCAAGTGTAGTTTACTTTGGTTTCTCAATGTCAGATGACACTGTTAATGTAATATTTATAAACAAGTTCAAATTTAACAATGTCAGCTGTCATTAGCATGTAACCATATGGATTATTGTATATTAAAAATGTGCTTTTAAATTCTAAAGCAAATAGCTTAGTTTATACAAGCAAGTTAGAAGTCTGTGTTTATAACTTTAGGCATATATGCCAGAATTCTCTGATGCCTTCAGAACAGTTTTAGGTCTAGTATTTCTGTAACTCCATAGTAAGACTGGAAACAGTAAATCCTGGTTTATTCCTAGTGCTGTATCCCACCTAATATCCTCTCACTGGTGACATCCCTCCCTCTTCATGTCCAGAGTCACCTGAACTGTATATGCTGCATTGTTCCTCCTTGTTTCTCAGTTCAGGGCAGTGGCAATGCATGTAGAAGCGCTAGTGTATTTATTAGGAAACCTAACCATTAGGACCCTCGCTGGGTTCCAGCTGTTAATTAATAACTTACCTTAAGCCCATCTGGGCAACATCTCTGCCAGCCGTCAGACGAGGCAGGAACAGCCCTAGGACTGTACGCTCTGTGGTGCTTTCACTGGCCCATGGTCAGCCCCAGGTGAGTGGACACAGCACTCTAGTGGGAGACTAAGGCCAGTAGGTGATTCGTACCCAGGAAAATTTTCTTCAGTTTCTATTCTAGCTTTCTTCCCAATAGAACCAAATGTAGTTTTAGATCTACCCACTCCAGTATTCTTGGGCTTCCCTTGTGGCTCAGCTGGTAAAGAATCTACCTGCAGTGCAGGAGACCTGGGTTCGATCCCTGGGTTGGGAAGATCCCCTGAGAAGGGAAAGGCTACCCACTCCAGTATTCTGGCCTGGGGAACTCCACGGACTCTATAGTTCATGGAGTTGCAAAGAGTCAGAAACAACTGAGCAACTTCCACTCTCACTTTCTATAGTTCTAACATGCAAGTAGCTAGATTTTGAATAATTTATAGTATTCAAAACAATGAGATATTGAACACTTTAAAAAAGGCATATGAGTCATTCTCACCCTGAGAACTTTACTTTGATGACTGTGAAAAACAAGTCAATTCACCTTTTTTCTACTTGGTAAAAGTTTTTATTCAAGCCACTGTGCTTTACAGTGCACAGAGTTTCTGCTGTTTTGGAAACTTCTAACTATCCCTTTTCAATGTTGTTCACAGGGCCTGGATTCCTTCTGAAAACATACAGGACATCACAGTCAATGTTCACCGGCTGCATGTTAAGCGCAGTATGGGCTGGAAGAAGGCCTGTGACGAACTGGAGCTGCACCAGCGCTTCCTCCGTGAAGGGAGGTTTTGGAAGTCCAAGAATGAGGACCGAGGGGAGGAGGAGGCAGAGTCCAGCATCTCCTCCACCAGCAATGAGCAGGTAAGGGCACCAGTAAGAACCTGTCAGTTGTGTTCCAAAGGTGCAGGTGTCAGGATGCACTGGCGTGGAATGAGCAGGTTGTGACTTCTTCCTTGCACACATTTGTCAAGTGCTCTGAGAAACAAACCAGAACCAGTCCTAGTTCACAGAAGCCACCATCACCCTGATCCAGACATGACCAGCACATTAGCTCTTTCAGGCCCTCGGCCCAGAGGAATCATTCAGTGAGTGCCAACCACATGGTCTTGAAAGAGCTAATGTCACAGGGACACAGCAGGTGCCCACCTCTCCCCCATGGGTCCATGGCTAGTCTTCTCAGCAGAGAAGTGTTTTGTGGTGTCGGGAATAACGTGCTGTTACTTTTATAATGTCCACAGCTAAAGGTCACTCAAGAACCAAGAGCAAAGAAAGGACGACGTAATCAAAGTGTGGAACCCAAAAAAGAAGTAAGTTGCCCACCTTGCAGTGTCCAGGTGATAAGTGAAACAGGAAATACTTCCACAGTTGTGATCCAGGCAGTGCTCCTGACAGGTGACTTGCAAAAAGGACTGCCGTCAGTCCCAGGATAGCAACCAAGTTGGACCCAGGCTGCCCACTGCCCTGTCACTAGAGTAACACACGGGAGCATCCAGTTAAGCAGCACTGACCACATCTGGCTAAGTGGGACAGCCCTTTGCTGCATTGTCTGGGAACGTTGATATTTTCTCATGGCACTAATAAACAGTTTTTAGTGTTTACCCAGCAGATCAATGAGACCAGCATTTGAAAACTGAAAGAAACTATGGCTAAGTTCAGGCTTTTACAATTCTATAATCCAGGTATATTTTAAAACCAGGGCACAGTACTACCACATACTCAGTGAGGGGTGGTCTAGGGTATTTGTTTATGAATCTCATCCAAAGAAGTAACGATAAATTCTAATGATCTTACATAGTAAAGCTTTTTGTTCAGTCTCTTTTGAAAGGAAGCATCATAATATTATTTAATGGAATTGTAAATGAAGTTCCTGTAGAATGACTGTACCTACAAATTGCATGTGTTTTAATTTTTTTTTAATTTATTTTGAATTGTGGTTGAATACACAGAAGAATTTTCCATTTTCTTACATGATTGTTTAAACAGCAGTTGTATGGCTGTTTGTATCCCTCTGTTTTTCTTCAGATAGAGCTTGTTCTTGAACTAGTAAATTCTGTGGCACTTTCTTTATCCTTAGGAACCAGAGCCTGAAACGGAAGCTGTAAGTTCCAGCCAGGAAATCCCCACGATGCCTCAGCCAATCGAAAAAGTTTCTGTGTCAACTCAGACCAAGAAGTTAAGTGCCTCTTCCCCAAGAATGCTGCATCGAAGCACCCAGACCACCAGTGATGGAGTGTGTCAAAGCATGTGCCATGACAAGTACACCAAAATTTTCAATGACTTTAAAGACCGAATGAAGTCTGATCACAAGCGAGAAACTGAAAGAGTTGTACGAGAAGCTCTAGAAAAGGTAACACAGCCCTCAGTGCCAGTGCTGCCTTCAGACACACGGGTGGGTTAGGTGAATGGTCTTCATGTCGTGGTTTTACGTTGCTTAGGCATCAACGAGGTAGCAGCTCTTTAAAACAAGGAATATAAAAAGGCATCTTTTTACAATATTTTAAATAACAGGTACTTTTCTCACCTAAATATTTTATAGCCCTTAATGAAATAAAGGGAAGAGAGGTACATCAGTTAAGTAGAAACTATGTATTATGGTTTTGCTTAATGGTCTGTGTAAATTATGAGCTGACATACTGTGGGTTAACTTTTTTTTCATCTCAGCTGCGTTCTGAAATGGAAGAAGAAAAAAGACAAGCTGTAAATAAAGCTGTAGCCAATATGCAGGGTGAGATGGACAGAAAATGTAAGCAAGTAAAGGAAAAGTGTAAAGAAGAATTTGTAGAGGAAATCAAGAAGCTAGCAACACAGCACAAACAACTAATTTCTCAGACCAAGAAGAAGCAGTGGGTAAATACCACTATTTTCTTAGAATCTGATTTATGAAAAAAAAAAAAAATACCATAGGTATGATGAAAATTCAGAAAGATCTTTATGGCATATGTAAAAATCCTGAAATACAGTCTAATGTGGAACTGTCAACTTTAATTAACTTAAACTGTATTTTAACTCCAGAGCTCACATTTCTCAGTATTTGCTCAAAATTATTTTGTTACATTGAGATTATGATACTTTGGGACATAATATATATAATTTATACAACTTTTCCATCTATGCAGGTATTTTATTTTGATAAGTGGGCTGGCCCTAATAGGTGATATTAACTTATAAAATTGTAAATGTAAGTATCATAATAGCAAACTAAGGATTTTCAGATTTTACTGCACTTAACATACATTAGCTTCTAGTGAAGAAATTGATTACTTTTGCTTTATAAAAGTAACATCTCACTGGTCTCTAACTTAAGAACTGACAGTTCACTAAGGATGGTGCCCTGTGGGTCTTCTTAGGCTGTTTGCTCTTCCGCAGTCTTCTCCCCTGTCTTGTTAATTTCCATTGACCTGTTGTCTTCGGCTCACATCTGCCTTTGACTCCCTCCAGTCATTTTTCACTTCAGTTAATGGAATTCTCAGCTGCAAGTCTTTTTGGTTTCCATCAGCATCTTTTTATTAATATTTCCAGTTTGTTCATACATCATTTTCTTGACTTTCTCCATATCTTCCTTTAGTTCTTTGCACTTCTTTAATAGGTGTTTTAAAGTCTTTGTCTAGTATATCTGCCAGTAGGTTTTTTTACATGAACAGTTTGTTGATTGATTCTTTTTCCTTTGAATGGTCATACTTCCTGCTTCTTTGTATGCCTTGTGATTTTGTTGTTGTTGTTGAACACTAAACATTTGAGTCTAATAATATGGTAACTGTAACTCATTTTCTCCCCTTTATCATAGTTTGCTGTTGCTGTTTCTTTGTTATGGCTGTCTGTTCCCAGGATCAGACTGAGGTGTAAATTAAATGTCTTCTTAGGTCTTTTCTAAGCCTCTCCTTGGGTTTGCACATTGACTTCCTAATTCCCCTGTATGTGCAATTGATTTTGAATGGCTTGCAAAAGGGAAGTCACTTCAGAGGGAGGACTTGTGATGGGTGGGGGAGGGGTGCAACTATTAATAAAGTGGCCCGCCCATCTGACCAGAAGCAGCAGTCTGCAGAACACCTGCCAGGGGGCTCCCTGCATAGCCACCTGGGGCTGCAGGTGGGGAAGAGGTAGCTGTTTCAGTGCTAAGAGCCAAAATGACCAAAGTGACCATAACTTATTGTTCCACCCTTTCCCAGACCTCAGGGTTCCAAAACAGTCCCTTTAGATTGTGCAGCAGAGCTGGTGTGTGTGGCGGGGGGGGGTGGGGAATCCTTGTGCTGCTGCTCTGTCATCTTTTCAGAACCTTCAGACCTTTTTAGGAAAAGAGAAATTATTTATGCTTGTGTGCTGTTGATGTTAATGACCTAGTACAGATGGAAGAAGTTGATGTTGTGCTGAGTAAGCTTGAGATTGCTGATAATGACTGCATGCTGAGCCTCTGTCATCCCATTGTTTCCCTACTGTCCTGCTCAGGACAGAAACCGTGTTTTGATGTCCTAGTTTACACTTGAGTTAGAAAGATCTTTGAAAGCACAGTTTTAAAGTCTGTAGTTGTACCCAGTTTCGTTTACTTGCTGGTCACGGTTTCTTGCTACAGTGCTACAACTGTGAGGAGGAGGCCATGTACCACTGCTGCTGGAACACATCGTACTGCTCCATCAAGTGTCAGCAGGAGCACTGGCATGCGGAGCACAAGCGCACCTGTCGCCGGAAAAGATGAAGGCTGGCTCTTCCTGGAGAATCACTGACGACTATTCCTCTCAGACACAGCGGTTTTTGTTTCCAAGAAGCCAAAATTGTTTAGAATTTGCTTCCCATTTTGCACCAGCCTTTAAACACTTTTCGTGGAGAAATTTTGCACAGTAGTTTAAATCTTTTGTTAACGCTCCTCTGGAGATTTTCAGGGGGTAAAAGTAACATCAGTGGAGGGTATTATTTTAAATAAATTTTAATTGAGAGTTTGTTGCATTTTCAGCAAATTTTAAAACATTTTTAGGTTTTACAGAGATTTTAACCTTTAAACAACAGATCTTTAAAAAACAGGTGAATTACAAGTGAGTTTAACAAAGAAACATTTAAAATAGATCTGAATGTAAGAACTACAGAACTGTTTCAGAAATAAAACATACTACCTTGATGTGAAATTTATTTCTTAACCTTGTTGAGCTGGTTTTGTTCAGCTTACTTTACTGTTTAAAGGCATTATCTATTGGTTATGCCAGTGGGTATATGATTGAATTTAGGGAACAGGGTTGACACAGCAGGTGCTAGTCCTGCATATTTTTTCTTAAATATTTCCCAATTTGTTTTCATTATTTCTTTTCAATATATAACTTTTATAACAAATTATTAGCTTTGATCTTGTAGTTTAAAATTGCAGGGAACTGGGGTAATCTTTTACTGAGCTGGATCTTAGAGAAAATGAATATTTAAATTTTAAAGTTTGCACATTTCATCTTTGTCCTAACATGAGTGCTTGTAACAAAATAAACAACAAAAATAAAAAGCCAAAAACTACCTTTATCCATACATGAAATTATAGATGAGGCATACAGATTTCTTTAATGCTTCCCTTCCCTCCCCAAGTGTCATCTGATTGCCTACTATCTGGTGTCACCTCTTCTATCGTAAGTTAATACTGAAAGGAAAGAAAGCACTTAAGTTTCACAGAAGCCGTTATGTTTGTAGTAATGGATCATTGCCTACTAATGAACTCCATCACTGTACACAGAATGAAGAATAATGCATGTTAATTTTCTTGTATTAAAGATGCCGTGATTTGTAAAAAGTCTGTATTTTGCGGAATGTCTGGATTAAGAAGCATTACCAATAGGAATGGATCGATAGTTGAATAATGATTTTTTTTATACACAGATATATAAAATACAGCCAGGAAACCTTAATTTTAAAAAATAAAACAAACCCTCACAATTTATGTTTTTTCAAAGACTGACCTTAGACCAGTCAAATTCCCACTTATCATTTAGTTATTTTTAAGTTTAGAGAAATAATTTGTAAATATTTATTTACACCTTTGATATTTATTAAAGCAATTACACACAATGTAAGTGAGAGAATCAGGAGAAAAACCTTTCAAAAAGTTTTCTCCAGGTTTGTCAGGGTCACTCTAAAGACAAAAATGTACCCAAGTCTTCTGTGAAATAATCACCCACCCAGTCCTAATGCTGTTGCAGATGGTGGTGACACAAGTTAATCGACAAGCGACTGCCTGGTGGTGCCCCGTGGCTTGGAGGACCTGTCTGGTAGCCACACGTCAACAGCGTCCCTGAACTATGCAGGCACGTGGCATTCTCGGTCCCTCCTGTTGCTGTGAGATTGGTCAACGTCGCCACGGTGCTGTGGTCCGGTCGAGACGACGTAACTGAGAACACTTACCTTCTCTGATTGTTTTCCAAGTTTTAAAACTTCGATCCACCCCTATGAGAGCAAGTTATTGTGGAACTATTTTTGGTGTGAAATCATTCCAGAGTGTGTACTATTTACCGATAGCTGCATGAAAGTAAGACTCGTGTTACTTTGGCTTTTTTGTCTCCGTTGACACGGTTGCACATTTCCAAGTTACTACAGTGTAAAAACTGTGTGTTTAAAAAAAAAAAAAAAACAAAATTAAAAAAAGAGATTGTGGCCTGGTTTTGTAAAAGTTTTAGGTAAAATTACAATTGATTGTTTAGGAATCATTATTAAAAATTTTCTGCAAATCATAAAGCTATATCAAGGTGTTGAGCTTAGCCACTATGCACATTGTAATTACTCATTGTGGCTGTCCAGTTCTTCGATGCATTCTGGCATTTTGTAAGCTGCTCTGACTAGCAATATATAGACTCATTTAATGTGTTAACATTGGTTAATAAATGTATTTAAAAAAACTGCCTTTAATAAATTGTTGATTTAGTCCATTCCCCTAGGCCAAAACAAACACAAGTATATCACATAGTAATCATATACTGTTGGCTACCTGCTGGTGACTAACTTTATATAAAATCAGTGTGTTAAAAACAGTTCTCTTAAACATTATGTAAAGTTGGATTTACTTTTACCAGTTCTCAAAAAATTCAAATTTGACTACAAAGCCCTTTTTCTTGACCTTTAGACTAGGCTGAACATACAGATAGAAAATTGTTCAATAAACATTTGACATTAGTCAATACCATTGATTTCAATATATCCAGACTCAAATCCATCATCTTGTTTTCACTTCACTCCTCCAACCAATTCCCATGATGGTGATCTCAGTTCAAGCCAGCATCACCCTCCTGCCCAAACCACAATGCAGAAGTGGCCCAACCCTCTCTTTGCCTCCCCCTCTAATTCAGTGGTTCTCAAATTTCTGACATCAGGATCAGAAGAGGGCTTGTTCAAACAAACACTGCTGTCCTCTCCCCACTCCCACTTTCATTGCTAACAAGTTCCCAAGTGTTGCTGATGAGGCCATCCTTTCAAAGGCCACTGCTTTACTGATGGAAATAAACAGATATGCAGAAGGTCCCAGTATCTTACAGAGTCCTAGGGCCCATTCTTAGACTTCCACCCCCAGAAGGATCCAGGTCCCTCAAGTTAGCAATCCTGGATCCAGCAGGATTAGGCAAGCCAAGAATAGAATCGGTAGTAAGAGTGCTGTCACTTATTTAGATCAGAGGCCCTCAAACATCCAAGTGCACACAAACAACCTGGGGGTCTAGTTAAAGTGCAGAGTTCAACTTAGATCATCTGGGGTGGGTGGAGCTGGGCATTCTGCCATTCTGGCCACTGATGACACCTGAGAGGCAAGTTCTTGAACTCCAAAACTGCAACTCGCTGCTGAACAACCATCGACAGGAGAAGGTTGGATCCCATTAAAAAAAAAAAAAAAAGATACCCCACAGCAAAGGTAAAGGAGAAGCCCCAACGAGACAGAAGGAGGGGCGAAATCCCATTTAGAATCAAACCCATACCCGTCAGAGACGCTAGGAGGACTCAAACAAAATCTTGTGGGCACCAGGATCCAGAGACCCCACAGACTGAGCCAGACCTGCCTTTGAGTGTTTGAGTGTCTCCTGCAGACATGGGTCAGCAGTAGCCTGCCCTGGGGACAGGGGCTCTGGTTGCAGCAGACCAGGGTCATGGAGCATGTAACACAAGCCCTCTTGGAGGAGGTCGCTATTAGCCCCACCATAAAGCCGCTGAGCAGACGACCCAGAAACTGCAGAAGAATTATACCAAAGAAACTCTTGCACTGTCAAGAAAGTTCTAGGACACCCAACAGAGTTCCCAACTTGGGGATCTGACAAAGGGACTGAGAACCCCCAAGGAACCTGACTTTGGAGGCCAGTGGGATCTGCTTACAGAACTTCCACAGGACTGGGGAAACAGACTCTTGGAGGGCACAAACAAGACCTTGTGTGCACCAGGACCCAGGAGAAAGGAGCAGTGACCCCACAAGAGACTGAGCAAGACTTGCCCATTAGTGTCCAGGAGTCTCCAGCTGAGATCTGGGTCAGAGGTGGCCTGCTGCAAGGTCAGGGGCACTGAATACAACAGTGCCTGCACAAGACCTTCTGAAGGAGATCACCATCACCTTCATTACCACTACCATAGTTTGGCAACAGAAAACTACCATAGATTATCAACAGAAAATTGGATTGAAGATTTACTGAGCATGGCCCCATCCATCAGAACAAGGCCCAGTTTACCCCACACTCAGTCTCTCCCATCAGGAAGCTTCTATAAGCTTTTATCCTTATCCATCAGAGGGCAGACAGAATGAAAACCACCATCACAGAAAACTAATCAAACTGATCACATGGACCACAGCCTTGTCTAACTCAATGAAACTATGAACCATGCCATGTAGGGCCACCCAAGATGGACAGGTCATGAAGGAGAGTTTTGACAAAACGTGGTCCACTGGAGAAGGCAATGGCAAACCACTTCAGTATTTTTGCCTTGAGAACCCCATGAACATGATGAAAAGGCAAAAAGATAGGACACTGAAAGATGAACTCCCCAGATCAGTAGGTGCCCAATATGCTACTGGAAATCAATGGAGAAATAACTCCAGAAAGAATGAAGAGATGGAGCCAAAGCAAAACAGCATTTAGTTGTGGATGTGACTGGTGATGGAAGTAAAGTCTGATGGTGTAAAGAACAATACTGCATAGGAACCTGGAATGTTAGGTCCATGAATCAAGGTAAATTGGAAGTGGTCAAATAGGAAATAACAAGAGTGAATATCGACATTATAGGAATCAGTGAACTCAAATGGACTGGAATGGGTGAATTTAACTCAGATGACCATTATATCTACCTCCGTGGGCACAAATTCCTTAGAAGAAATGAAGTAGCTCTCATAGTCAATTTAAGAGTCTGAAATGCAGTACTTGGGTGCAATCTCAAAAATGACAGAATGATCTCTGTTCGTTTCCAAGGCAAACCATTCAATATCACAGTAATCCAAGTCTACGCCCCAACCAATAATGCTGAAGAAGCTGAAGTTGATCAGTTCTATGAAGACCTACAAGAACTTCTAGACCTAACACCCAAAAAAGATGTCTTTTTCATCATAGGAGACTGGAATGCAAAAGTTGGAAGTCAAGAGATAACCTGGAATAACAGGCAAGTTTGGCCTTGGAGTACGGAATGAAGCAGGGCAAAGGCTAACAGAGTTTTGCCAAGAGAATGCACTGGTCATAGCAAACATCCTCTTCCAACAACACAAGAAAAGACTCTACACATGAACATCACCATATGGTCAATACCAAAATCAGACTGATTATATTCTCAGAAGCTGAAGATAGAGAAGCTCTATAAAGTCAGCAAAAACAAGACTGGGAGCCGACTGTGGCTCAGAACATGAACTCCTTATTGCCAAATTCAGATTTAAATTGAAGAAAGTAGGGAAAACCACTAGACCATTCAGGTACGACCTAAATCAAATACCATACGATTACACAGTGGAAGTGACAAATAGACTCAAGGGATTAGATCTGATAGAATGCCTGAGGAACTATGAAGAGAACTTTGTGACATTGTACAGGAGGTGGTGACTAAGACCACCCCCAAGAAAAGAAATGTAAAAAGGCAAAATGGTTGTCTGAGGCAGCCTTACAAATAGCTGAGAAAAGAAGAGAAGCTAAAGACAAAGGAGAAAAGGAAAGATATACCCATCTGAATGCAGAATTCCGAAGAATAGCAAGGAGAGATAAGAAAGCCTTCCTCAATGATCAATGCAAAGAAATAGAGGAAAACAATAGACTGAGAAAGATGAGATCTCTTCAAGACAATTAGAGATACCAAGGGAACATTTCATGCAAAGATGGGCACAATAAAGGACAAAAACGGTATGGACCTAACAGAAGCAGAAGATCTTAACAAGAAGTGCCAAGACTACACAGAGGAACTATATCAAAAAGATCTTAATGACCCAGATAACCATGATGGTGTGCTTATCACCTAGAGCCAATATCCTGGAGTGCGAAGTAAAGCGGGCCTTTAGGAAGCATCACTACGAACAAAGTTAGTGGAGGTGATGGAATTCCAGCTGAGCTATTTCAAATCCTAGAAGATGATGCTGTGAAAGTGCACTCAATATGTTAGCTTATTTGGGAAACTCAGCAGTGGCCACAGGACTGGAAAAGATCAGGTTTCATTCCAATCCCAAAGAAAGGCAATGCCAAAGAATGCTCAAACTACAGCACAATCGCACTCATCTCACACACTAACAAAGTAATGCTCAAAATTCTCCAAGACAGGCTTCAACAGTACATGAACTGTGAACTTCTAGATGTTCAAGCTGTATTTAGAAAAGGCAGAGGAACCAGAGATCATATTGCCAACATCCACTGGATCACAGAAAAAGCATCACTTCCAGAGAAACATCTACTTCTGCTTTACTGACTACACCAAAGCCTTTGACTGTGTGGATCACAACAAACTGTGGAAAATTCTTCAAGAGATGGGAATTCCAGACTACCTTACCTGCCTCCTGAGAAATCTGTATGCAGACCAAGAAGCAACAGTTAGAACTGGACATCAAACAACAGACTGGTTCCAAATTGGAAAAGAGTACGTCAAGACTGTATACTGTCACTCTTTTTATTTAACTTATATGCAGAGTACATCATGCAAAAATGCTGGGCTGGATGAAGCACAGCTGGAATGAAGACTATCAGAAGAAATGTCAATAACCTCAGATATGCAGATGACACCATCCTTATGGCAGAAAGAGAAGAAAAACTAAAGAGCCTCTTGATGAAAGTGAAAGGGGAGAGTGAAAAAACTGGCTTAAAACTCAACATTGTAAAAACTAAGATCATGGCAAACAGGTGGGGAAAAAATGGAAATAGTGACAGACTTTATTATCTTGGGCTCCAGAGTCACTGCAAATGGTGACTGCAACCATGAAACTAAAAGACGTTTGCTCCTTGGAAGAAAAGCTATGGCCAACCTAGACAGCATATTAAAAAGCAGAGACATTACTTTGCTGACAAAGGTCTGTCTAGTCAAACCTATGATTTTTCCAGTAGTCATGTATGGATGTGAGAGTTGGACTATAAAGAAAGCTGAGCGCCAAAGAATTGATGCTTTTGAACTGTGGTGTTGGAGAAGACTCCTGAGAGTCCATTGGACTGCAATGAGTTCAAACCAATTAATCCTAAAAGAAATCAGTCCTGAATATTCATTGGAAGGACTGATGCTGAAGCTGAAGCTCCAATACTTTGGCCACCTGATGCGAAGAGCTGACTCATTAGAAAAGACTCTGATGCTGGAAAGACTGAAGGCAGGAGGAGAAGGGGATGACAGAGGATAAGATGATTGGATGGCATCACTGACTCAATGGACATGAGCCTGAGCAAGCTCCGGGAGTTGGTGATGGATGGAGGCCTGGCGTGCTGCAGTCCATGGGGTCACAAAGAGTTGGACGTGACTGAGCGACTGAAGTAATTATTATTATTAGATATTACTACTAAATATTAAACCATTAAGTAGTATCCAGTAACATTAACTATTAAACCATATAAAAGGAACAGGTTAAATTAATTTTAACATATCCTACCTAACCTCTGGAAAATAGTGGAAGACAAAGGAGCCTGGTGTGCTACATACAGTCCACGGGGTTGCAAAGAGTTGGACATGACTTAGTGACTAAACAACAACAAACCTAGTATGTCCAGAATACTTCAAAATTTAACTTATATAACAATGAGATATTTTACATTGTTTATACTAAGTCTTCAAAATGCAGCATGTGTTTCATGCTTTCAGCAAATCTCCATTTGGACCAGCCATGTTACATTCTCCTGTGGCTGATGACTACCCACACTGGACAAAGCAAGCTAAAAACAAGAGCTTTGTGTCACCAAGTTAAGTGCTCCCCGTCAGCACCTGACCAGTTGTCAGTATTCATTAAGCAAATGTGTATTAGAAGGCCTGCTTGATACTTAGGAGTTGATAAGAATTTATCAGTTTTCAGCAAAACTTGACCTCTTTTAATGGTAGGTTCTTAATTTTTCAGTCTGAATTTTGAGAGCTTAGAAATCTTCAAGTCAGCAAACCTCTAAACTGACATTTCAATTAGGCAGCCCTGCAAAGGTGTCCTAAGGATGCCTTTGGCTCTATAGGGCAGTTGGAAAACTACCTAACTCCTCAACCTCACACTGAAGAGGAAGTTGAGACCCAGGGCTGCTTCAATTCAGGAACCACGTTCATGGTATCATATTGCTCTTCCACAGCCCCATGAAGATGATCTGTGGTCTAATAAAATCCAGCAATAGTAAGAAATAACCCCTGCCCTCCAGGAACAGGAAACAGTGTAAGTGAAGGTACAGATTGCTAAAGCAGCTTTCTAGCAGACAGTGTAGACATTCATTCAGCACTTGTGTTGTATGCCAAACGCATGATAAACAGCACAACATGCTTCCAGTCTCTATGTAGCTTATATTCTAGTGAGGGCATCGTCCAAGTAAGTGCAGCATTAATTATAACCCAGAGTTCAGTGCAATGAAGAAAAAATACAGGGCTACAGGATACCGAGAAGGCTATGACAAGAGGGGAAACCATTAGGGGAGGTTTAAAAACCTGTATGTCAGCTGAGACATGAAATGTAAGCGGGAATCGCTGGAGAAGTAAGGCGAATATTCCAGAGGATCGAACATGATTTTGGATGATTCATTTTTTCCTTCATATTTTTACTATAACTGTAACTTTTAAGACCAGGAAAAAAACTTATAGAAGAAAAACAAAATTCTTGCTTAGAGAGGTCTAGAAGGTGAAAGGAAGCCGTCAGAGAGGAAGCAGGACTGAGGGGTGCCATGACTGAACATCTAGAGGGAAACCAGCACAGTGACTGCAGAAGACAAGGGGAGATGGCTCAGAACGGCAGATGAAGAAGTGATTCTGTAATTGCTTTACACCAAGCTTTCCTCTGAACCGGGCTTGTTCAGTGAGTAAGGTCACAGGCAGTAGGCAAGGTTCGGTTTAAACAAAACAAATTATTATATATCCTTTGTTGGAAAAAAAAAAAAAAAGGAATGACAACCCACTCTTTTCTAATTCATTTTAAAGAGGATCATAAAAATTAAGAACGTGAAACTGTAATTCCTGTAACCTTTTAATAATTACAGCTGCTGAGTTCTGCTCCCAGAGGTCAAGACGTGGCTGTGGACCACACTGTTTCCACTTGTCTGCCTCCGGTTTACATCTTGTGACCTGTATTCAGCTTCATTCTGCTGTAGATCTTTAGGGCAGAGTGTAGGAGTTCCTCTTATAAATAAATCACTTCCAAACATTTTATTTTGGATTTTACAGGAGTTTGAGGAGTTTCCGCTTCTGTTCAGAAGCAGAAAACAGTCTTAAGCACTGCCCAAGAATCCCACAGAGCCCTCCCTCAGACCCCAGCACCTTCTTGGAGAGTGGCTGTGACACCCCTACACTGGGTGGGGGTTGGGGGGCTCCTCACCTTGTTGTGTAGGGGGCTCCTCATCTGACCTGTGGGCGAGGAGCTGCATCTGCTCTGCTCCTGGTCCTTATCCTTGGCCGCCCTGAGCTTGGGTCTGAACAGAGAAAATCCATAATTAAGAAAGGCTCAGAAGAAAGGATGAGGGAAGGACAGACCGGTGGAAGAGGAAGTTCACCCGGCAGAAGGTTCCATGTACAAGTTACATCTCAGTCCTTATGCTGACTGTCCCCTGGGGAAGCAGCTGTCAGGGAAACCAGCATTTCAGCTCTTTATCTGTGTGGAAGCTACCTTTCCATGTCTGTCCATCTATGTATCATTTACCTCTGTTCTAAAACCCTTCCTTCAGCTCTGGGAGTGACAGTTGTCTCCAAGCCCCTACCTGTTCACACCTATCTTTTTTTGTTTTTCCTTTCTCTTTTGACCATCCAGCTCAGGTCCCACAGTGAACTTTTCTTTGAAAATCAGTCCTTCCCCTCTGGTCTGATTAGTAATTATGACCAGTTCCTCTAGCCGCAGCAATGGCTGCTATCTTGATGCATGTAGGTACTTCTTGGTCTCCTAGAAAGGGTTCCTCCGGTCAGTAACCATAGTCCAAGGCTCTGGGGTGTGAAACACATGGTAGGAAACCAGGAGTGAACTTAAGTCCTAGGTCTCTGACATACCTATGCTTTATTATGCTTCTCTTCCCCACCACCTCCCTACCCCAGAGAATTCTGTTTCAGACTGTACAATGAAAGAGGAGATTTTTTAAAAGTAATCTAGTTTATGCACATGCTCAAAATCCTTCAAGCTAGACTTTAGCAGTATGTGAACAGAACTTCCAGATGTACAAGCTGGATTTAGAAAAGGCAGAAGAACCAGAGATCAAATTGCCAACATCCACTGGATCATGGAAAAGGCAAAGGAATTTCAAGAAAACATCTATTTCTGTTTCACTGATTACACTAAAGCCTGTGACTGTGTGAATCACAACAAACTGTGGAAAATTCTTAAAGAGATGGGAATACCAGACCACCTTACCTGTCTCCTGAGAAACCTGTATGTGGGTCCAGAAGCAACAGTTAGAACCTTACATGGAACAACTGTTTCAACATTGAGAAAGGCATAAGACATGGCTGTATATTGTCACCCTGCTTATTTAACTTATATGCAAAGTACATCATGCGAAATGCCAGGCTGGATGAAACACAGGCTGGAATCAAGATTTCTGGGAGAAATATCAACAATCTCAGATGTGCAGATCATACCACTTTAATTGCAGAAAGTGAAGAGGAACTAAACAGCCTCAAATGAGGGTGAAAGAGAAGAGTGAAAATGCTGGTTTAAAACTCAACATTCAGAAAACTAAGATCATGGCATCCAGTCCCATTACCTCATGGCAAACAGATGGGGAAAAAGTGGAAACAGTGACAGATTTTATTTTCCTGGACTCCAAAATCACTGTGGATAGCCACGAAATTAAAAGACCCTTGGCTCCTTAGAAGAAAACTATGACCAACCTAGACAGTATATTAAAAAGCAGAGACATCACTATGATGACAAAGGTCCGTACAGTCAAAGCTATGGTTTTTCTGATAGTCATGTATAGATGTGAGAGTTGAACTATAAAGAAAGCTGAGCGCCAAAGAATTGATGCTTTTGAACTGTGGTGTTGGAGAAGACTCTTTAGTATCCCTTGGACTGCAAGGAGATCCAACCAGTTAATCCTAAAGGAAATCAGTCCTGAATATTCATTGGAAGGACTGATGCTGAAGCTCAAATTCCAATACTTTGGCCACCTGATGCGAAGAACTGACTCACTGGAAAAAGACCCTGATGCTGGGAAAGACTGAAGGCGGGAGGAGAAGGGGATGATAAAGGGTGAGATGGTTGGATGGCATCACCGACTTGATGGACATGAGTCTGAGTAAGCTCCAGGAGTTGGTGATGGACAGGGAGGCCTGGCATGCTGCAGTCCATGGGGTCTCAAAGAGTCAGACATGACTGAGCAACTGAACTGACTGAACTGAAGCAGACCAAAGAGAGGGCTTAAGTATTCACATTACAAAGGATGTAGGGTCTCTGTAAACACCTTCTCAAGTGTTTCTCCTTACATCCTGAACATCTGAGTTAGAAACTAATAGCAAATGTGTGAACCTCTGCTGACAGATGATCAATCAGGCACTGAAATAGAAAATTCTGAACTTGGCTGTTCAAAAACAAACTTGACATTTTGGGGACTCCCCTATTGTTCAGTGCAGGACATCACAGACACTGCAGCTCCTACTCCACAAAGGGTGGAGCATCGGCAGAAGCCGCCCCACATGCCTGCATGCCCGCGGTCATCCAGAGGATGTCCCATCCCCACAGTTCACTCTGAGCAACAAAAGCCCCTTTCTCCATGCAGCCCTGGATGGAGCTGGTCGGTTATGAGTAGCAGCAGCTGCTGGGTGTTTGTCTGGTTAGAGGTCAAACCTGAGGAACAGCGAGGGTAGGGAAACGAGACTGTCTGGCCTCAGCCCTTCTTCATGGCAACAGAAGTTTATGTGACCTCCTGCCCTGGCAGAACCAAGACTGACCATCAGTCTCTGAGCTGGAGTCAGAAGTCAGCTCAGGCCTTGCAGTCCCTGCTGGACATGGACTTGAGGGAGGTGGACTGCTCGGCCATTTCATCCCAGCAAGGACCCGTGGTTGGTACTCAAATATTTACTGACTGAGAAAGTGAAAGAGACAGAAGCCCAGAAATTAAAACATTTAGAGCCCAAACTATTAGACTCAGAAACTAATTATTGCTTTTGAAAGGAAAACCAGAATCAGCAGTTAATTCTCAAAAGTTTGCCTTCCTACCTGTGTGTCTTACAACAGCAATCAGCAAACTGCAATCCCAAACCTGGCCAAATCTAGCTACCATCTATCTGTGAAGGGATCAGAAGCTAAATATCACATTTACACTCGAAAAGAATCCAAAGAATAATATTCATGATGGGAGAAAGGTTGAAGCCTGTGTTTCTGTACTCATGTCACAAGTCAAGTGCTGTGGGGCCAGGTCCTTGCCCAGCGACTGAAGGGCTGCACTTACGTCAGGACAGAAGGTTTCAGACCGAAGCTGACTGGCCCGTCAGACACAAGTGTCACTGTGTCTTCCAGGCTGGCGGTGGCCTGGTTGAAGCCTCACGGGACCATGGCTGGGACACAACACACTCAACATGCCGTCGTCCGTCGGTGTAAGTGCCCACTAGCTACCAATGGTTCCTAAAGCATCCCTAAACCCCACTGAGACCAGACGACGCCTCGCAGTTCACTTATACCTCCAGGAATTTGGGCTGGTGACACGCCGCTGGCCCCAACGTGCAGGTGACTCCACCCTCCAAGCCGCGCTGCCCTCTGGAGCTGGAGCAGCTTCACAATCAGAGCGTCCATCTTCAAGGATCCACACTGGTTCTCGGCCTCAGATGCTTCTGCTACTGCCTGACCTGTGGGGAAGCCCCCTGGACAGCGGTCAGGACAGGTGGCCTCTGTCCTCTCCTGGGGAGGGTGGTGGAGGGGGACACATGGCAGTGCCATCCTCCACTTCTGGTGCAGGGACTCGCCAGGGGTGACTCAACAAGATGTGTGGGTACATCCGGTCCCTTGGAATGCATCCATGGGAAAGCTGTGAGGGGACGGCTCTGGCTGGGTTACCCTCACCTCTGCTCTGACCCGGGCTTCGCCAAAGTGTGGGTCCCAACGCTGTCCTCATCCTCCTGACGGTGAGCAGAGAAGGGAGGCATCGAGCTTGCTGACCTCGGCTCTAGGGCTGCTCCCCTGCACCTCCTGAACGCCTCCTGGGGCAAGAGGGGGTTGCACCTGCAGGGAACACTTGCTTCTGTCCCCCCAGGGTCCATACCAACATGGAAACAAAGTGCAGGGGAGCTGAGGCCAGGCTCAGACCCCTGTGCCCACCGTCTTGTCTTCCATTTCACTGTGCCTTCACGTTTCTGCAGGTCAGCCTGTCCCCAGAGCCCGACAGCCCAGGTGAGCCCTGCGCCCTCCCACACGGCGCCAAGTGAGGGGCTGGAGGAGAGGCTTTCCCGCCTGACTGTGCTCAGAGCCAGACCCCTGCCTGCCCACCCGCTGGCCTCCTGCCCCAGCCCTGGGAGGGTCCCCAACTCTTCCCCCCATGAATGACGAAGTCAGGGAGTGACAGTGACATGCAGGGTGGAGGGGTGAGGGGCAGGAAGGGAGAGGAGGGTCTATCCCAGCCTGAGGAGCTGACATGGGCTGTTCCGAGGCAGCAAGGCCCACCCAGATCTCACGCTGACCTTGGTGCTGCCATTAATTTGTTCACGGATTAACCTTAAAATCGAGAAGACAGCAGAGATGAGTGGAAGGACCCACTGGAGGGGAGCCAGAGTGGCCTTGACGGGAAGATGCCACTCAGGGACCAGGCACCGGCTACCAGGGATGGCGGAAGACAGAGACCGGCCCAGCAGTCAGCACCGGGCAGGCTCTGCTGAGCAGGGGGAGTGAGTCACAGAGGACCTGGTGTTGAGGGAACGGAACCTCTCTCCTCGGAAGCAGTGACACTACGTCCCTCCGTGTGGACAGAGCACCTGACTCAGGCCACCAAGACATCAACAAGGATGGTAAGACCCAGAATTACGATCAACCTGCCAACCAAACTCTGGCCTATGTCCCCTGGCCTCGGCACCATGCTGGAGGGCGTGGACCAAGGCAGAAGAAGGAACTCTATGCGTGCATGCGGGAACACACGTGCTGCCCAAAGCACGGCCACTCCGAGCAGATCTCCTGGCAATGCCCAGTCACCCAAACAGGTGGTCTACACCAGCCACCGACTTCCACACCCCCAGTTAGCATGGACGTTCCTTTCCCAGGGGAATTCTAACACAAAGGCACTTGGTGAAGTCTGGTGGTTTTATCCTTTCATAACCATTAGGCTGGAAGTCAGTTAACCCACTACCACTTTCCAAGAGACAAAGACAAAAGAAAAACAAAGATAATTGGGTTGGAATCGTCAGCGAGACCTCGGTCCTGGCCAAGGTTCTGGCCAAGGAGCAGCAGAGTTTGTGCACACAGACTTACACTCCTTGTCCCTCAAGGTTACCAATAATCTGTACACTTGGAGAAAATGTGAACAAATATATTTAGATATATTTAAAAGAATTAAAAAAAACATTTCACAAAACATTTGTTGCCATAGGAATTTTTTAGCAATAAATGCCCACATCAAAATTTAAACATTGTTCAAAGTATGATTATCTGTACTGGTAAATAATGCAACAAATTATGTAAACAGAGTGGGATCCATTCCTGGTAGGAGTCACTTCCTTCCTGGGATGGAAGCTGGCCCAGCTCTCCAGGGGACCAATTAAGAAACTGCTATTTTCAGAGCAACAAAAATAAAAGCTTTTATTTGTTCATTTGAATATAAAACAGGCGTTATCACAGATGTACAAAGCTTACTGGTGGTTTAACATACGAGAAGGTTGCTGTCCTTTGCACATAAAAATTTTGTTTGGAACCGTGATTGGCTGAGCACATGAATCTCTCTAACCAGTCACCACACTATGAAGCAACGCTGCTAGCATCTGACTATCAAGGGACCATTTCCCTTGGGGAAAGTGTCAAGCAGGGTTAGATAGATATAACAAACAAGCACCATGAGGAAGCCGCCCTGTTGGTTGGTCTGAGTCTTGGTGGTCGCTGTGTACCCTCCTTTGTGCAAGTTGACCACACGGTTTTGTCTGACTTCAAAAGCACAAGGTCACGAGACAAACACTGGCTATGTTCTCATGAACGACTCGTCCCAGCAGTTTCCATTAACAGTACAGAACGATCCTCCTTTATTGCTAAGTGGGTGGTACTGAGAGTCTCATTCCTTTTCTTGCACAACAGAACCTGGATCCCAGCCCTGAGCCCTTGGCCCTCACCGCTGGCACAGGCAGCAGGACCGAGGCCTCACGAGGGCACCAGCAACCTCACAACCCCTCGCTGGGCCTTAAGTCCCGCTTCCTCATCAGTGTCTGACCCGAAACTGCCCCCCCCCACCCTTCCACAGGGCGGGTGTGTGTCCTCTGTGTGTGGTGGGGGCCCCCCCCCCCACCTTTCCACACTGTGGGTATGTGTGTCCTGTGTGTGTGTGGTGGGGTGCCCCCTACCCTTCCACACTGTGGGTGTATGTATCCTCTGTGGTGGGGTCTCCCCCATACCCTTCCACATGGTGGCCATGTGTCTTCTGTGTGGTGGGGTCCCCCACTACCCTTCCACACAGTGTGTGTGTGTGTGGTGGGGTGCCCCCTGGCCCTTCCACATGGTGGGCGTGTATCTTCTGTGTGTGCGTTGGGGTCCCCCCTACCCTTCCACACGGGGTGTGTGTGTGTGTGTGTGTGTGGTAGGGTGCCCCCTGGCCCTTCCACATGGTGGGTGTGTATCTTCTGTGTGTGGTGGGGTCCCCCCTACCCTTCCACATGGTGGGTGTGTGTGTGGTGGGGTCCTCCCGGCCCTTTCACACAGTGGGCGTGTATCTTCTGTGTGTGGTGGGGTGCCCCCTACCCTTCCACATGGTGGGTGTGTGTGTGGTGGGGTCCCCCCGGCTCTTCCACATGGTGGGCGTGTACCCTCTGTGTGTGATGGGGTCCCCCCTACACTTCCACACAGTGGGCCTGTATCTTCTGTGTGTGTGGTGGGGTCCCTGTGGCCCTTCCACACAGTGGGCATGTGTCTTCTCTGTATATGGTGGGGTCCCCCTTGGGAAGCAGAAGACTGGGAATGTTTATCTGAAGCATGTGGAGAAATACTCATACACAGCAATGAAATCAAAATATTTTAAAAATCAAATAACTTGTGGAGATGGAAGAAACCCCACATGTAGACAAATTTTTTAAAAATGCCACTTAAAATTCTAACAGCAATTAGCCTTGGATCTCCGAAGTCAAACAAAACTCTCTTGTGGCAAAGGGCTCAGTGCCAGTGCACAGAGCAAGGCAGGTGAGACCACCACGCAGAGAGGGTCTCAGTCTCGCCAGCAACACTCTGAACCAGGCAGACCCCACACAGGAACCCCGGGCACACTGGGGCAATCATGGAGGGGATCTCACTCGGAAGCTGGTACCTCTTCTTGGCTGGACACCGACGAGCTGGTTCAATCCGGGAGTGTGCGAGGGGTTCTCAAAGTTTCAAGGTGCATGAGGCGGCAGCAGCAGCAAGAGACGGAAATCAGAAGCATGTCCTTGCAGCAGGAGCAACGACGGGGCTGGGGGCCTCCCACTCCAGCCAGCACAGCTGGGGCAGCTCCGTGCATGACCTCCTAGTGAGTCTCCTCCCTTAAAGCCGCTGAGGGAGTCAGCGCAACCTGCTGCCAATGACCACAGAACGACATTCCTTTTCATACCAAGGACCAAAAAAAGGTGACAAACAAAATGATGAAAACACTGTGCAATGAATTCTTGTAGCCGAGGGAGCGCGTGCAGTGGGCCAGCTGCTCCCCAGGCCACGCGTTGCGGTGGGCACGTGGCACCGAAAGTCCGTCACGACCCCGCGGCAGAGGGAAAGTGCACACCCGGCTCCAGTCTGCCACCTCCGAGGCGCTGGCCCCACAGCTGGTCTCTGGCTCCAGAATAGAAGCTCTGGGCTGCAGGCCGTCTGGTTGCTCACACCAGCAACGGCGAGAGTCTATCTACAGTGCAGCGGAGGGGACACCATGCAAGTGACAGGTTCTGTGTTTTAAACTTTAAAATTCCCTTTGTTCTTAGTGAACTTATATTTCATATATATATATATCTGTTGTGATGCTATCCACGCAAGATAATACAACACTTTTTATATTAGCAAACATTACAAGACTTTAATATTCTTGAATGTTTTCTCTGTTATACTTCTAAAGAGATCAAAATAAATTAAACGTTTTGTACATAATTACATATGGAGTTAACTTATTTTATCTTTTTAGTTTAGTACAAAGATATCTGCAAGGTAATTGCCGAAATACACCTTATTTATAATTTCCTCTCATTCTATGATAACTTGGAGGGCCGATCATCAGTCTGTTTCTTCAGTACATTTCTGACAAAGAAAGCGGCTAAAATCTAATTGGAAGGTGCTATTTGGAAGGTTTTCTCGTACCTTGACACACTGTCCTAAAAGGATGGGCTCCAGCAATGGCTTAAATCAGTAGCAGGTCCATGGCATTAAGATTTCATGACACATTAAAACAGAGAAAACAATTCTTTGTCACACTACATGAATTGTTTAAAAGAACCCATCTGGAGGGCAGAATATTTTTTTTAATTGCTATTTTGGCTTAACAAAATACCACTTTTACGAAGAAAGCACTTATTATTCAATAATTAAAAAAAAAGAAAAGAAAGTTCTTGAAATGGGCTTTTCCAACAAACTAAAGGCAGTTAATGCAAAGTCCTTGTGAGCAAACTTCACATTCACGTCTCATCCCTGTGTGACCAGGACGTGTGGGAAGTCTCCCCACCACACGGTGAGGCTCTGCTGGGGAAGGTGCCCTGGTGCCCACACTTGCGACACTGAACAGGGGGCCCCAGGCGTCTACATGTTGTAGGCCACGTAGATGAGACACTACGTGGGCATCTACATGTTGTAGGCCATGTAGATGGAGGCCCCAGGCGTCTACATGTTGTAGGCCACGTAGATGAGACACTATGTGGGTGTCTACAAGTTGCAGGTCATGTAGATGAGACACTATGTGGCGTCTACATGTTGTAGGCCACGTAGACAGGGGCCCCGGACATACTACGTGGGCGTCTACACATTGTAGGCCACGTAGATGGGGGCCCCGGGTATCTACATGTTGTAGGCCATGTAGATGGGACACTACTTGGCGTCTACATATTGTAGGCCACGTAGATGGGGGCCCCGCACATCTACATACATGTTGTAGGCCACGTAGATGCGGGCCCTGGGCGTCTACATGTTGTAGGCCACATAGAAGGGACACTACGTGGCATCTACATGTTGTAGGCCACGTAGATGGGGTCCAGCTGGTCGGCTAGGAAGCCATCACGCAGGTGCATGCGCTGCTTCTCCCCCCGGGAGTTGATGGGGATGACGCCGATGTCCACCACCACCACCACCCCCACCACCAGGTAGTGCTCCTCCAGGACCACGTTGGTCACCAGGGGGACCAGGTCCAGGGCTTCCTGCTCGGACCCATCGAGCTCAACCACAACCACCAGCAAGTTTGTCCAGGTGAACACGGCACTGGAAGAAAAAGAAGCATCACTGTACAATTGGGACGACTCCATTCTCTCTGGATGCCCCACTGGGCTCCTGCTGGGCACTGAGCCTTCTCTGGTCTGCAGGTTCCAGAGCAGCTCTGACACTCCTTGCGTCTACACCTCTTACCAACCTGCTCGCTGGGTGGCAGCCCACCCCCGCCTTCCCTGGATCCACCCAAGGCCCTAAGGGTGGAACCCATCCCAAAAGGCACTTAGGAAGCCTGCAGTGTGGTTGGTGGGACCGTTGCTGAGCTGGGACAGTGGGCACTAGGGCTAGTCCTGACCTGCCTCTGTCCCCAGGGGGTGAACGCGTGTGCACGTGAGCAGAAGAGCCACCATGCTGGGTCAGGTACCTCAGTGCTCGACTGCAGACCTGGGGCGCACGGACAGATTCTGTCTCAGGAACTGGGTGAGGGCAACACAGGGGACCTGATTCAGGTGGATGAGTTCCTGGGGATGCCAGAGCTTCATCCAGAAGTGTCAGGAGGACCACCCACAGTATCTTGTCTGCCCAGTTGGTAAAAGCTTAACTAAGTCCAATGTTTTACACTTTAGGCCACCTTGACGTCAGATAGTAGGGCTTTTAAAACATGAATGTTTAAGAACCTTAGAGCCCCGTGGAGGGCGGGGTAAAGCTCTGGGGCCTGCAGTGGCTGCTGAAGTCAGATACAGAAAAGGTTCTGTCTTAGCTGTGAGGCAGGTAGTGTCTGGGGAAAGTCATCTCTGTTTCCTAAAAGCATAGGGTATGCTTGTTAACAAAAAATGTGTATTTTGCTTAGTATGGCCAATGATCACATTAAAATGGAAGAGGGACACTGGAGACTCCTGGGGCTGGCTCTGTGACAAGCGTCACCCCGAGGGAGCTGCTCGAGAGAACTGCACGTCTGTGAGTCATGTGACTGCTCTTGGCCATGCTGGGGACGGTTTTATCCTGACATCTGGCATTGAGGGTGCAGCATCAGGGTCAGTGTGGATCCCAGAGTTCACTGAGAAGGGGTGCAGGGGGCAGCGGGAGGCTGCTGGAGCCCACCTGGGACCACAGCAGCTGAGGGTGGCTGGGCTGTGCTCAGTGAGGCAGTCACAGATGTGACCCAGCCTCACACCCTCCCTTCTCTGCACCAAATGACTGATGGGGCTGCCTGGGGGAGCCACAGCCTAGGGAGGAGGGTGACATCAGAGCCGTGGTGCTGCTTGCACTCTGAGGAGAGAAGCGCCTCGCGACCGAGCCTGATGCTCCTTCCCTCTTGGGGCCTCTGAGAGTAGAGAAAGGAGCAAGCTTCACAGTATCTAAGTGATGCTCAGAACAGACAAGAGAAACCCACACGGAAACCCTGGCCACACACTTTCCAGTGGAAATGGCACCTTTTCAACAAGACAGAAAATATGTGCGGGAGGAAACACAAGCCACTTGAAATTATTTTCTTAAAAAATACAAAAACAGAAGGCTGAGATGGCTATTTACACCTCAGTGCAAACTGAGGCAGACCCCTACCGTTTCTGGCTGACACCTTTCTCCACTCGAGTGGAGAGGCAGCTTTAGAGGTGGAGGACTTGTGCTCAGATGGGCTTGTCGCTGCTTGCCCTGAAACAAGGCACTGAGTGGGGACGAAGCTCTGCCGTCCACTTGCCCCTTCTGTCTGCCGAGCCCTCTGCGCGGTGCAGCATGTGGCCGAGAACACCAGCCTGTGTCAGCTGACAAGAGGCAGCTGACACTCACAGGCCAACCCATCTGCCCCCCTAGAGATTTCAGAAAGAGCCTCCCTGGGGGCTCCTGCCCTGAGCTTGCAGACAGGCCCCCTCAGGCCTCCACCCTTCAGGAAACGAGGGGGATGAGAGGAACAGCGGCCAGTGGTGCTGAAGCCACTGTCCATGCTCAAGTGTCACGTGAAGGCCCCAAGGAGTGGTGGGTGCTGCTGCTCCCAGGCACACTTGCAAGTTACAGCCACCAAATGGCCAGGGCGGGCACGGCGTGGCCTCCAAGGCCACCTCCAAGGGTGGTGGGATGGGTGACCTGTCACTGATGACCCTATGACGCTGCCAAGCATGGCCTCTCCTGGAGCTGAGGCCTTCCCACAGGGCTCGCTGGGTTCAGGCTCCCTGTGGAGAGTGTTTTCCCCTACATCACATTTTCCATAACAAAAAAACAAATTGGCTCCTTGGAAACACCCCCTAGCCCTCCGTCCATCACCTCAGGAAGAGCACCAACTGCGCCAGGGGTGCTCATTAGAGGTTCAGGTTCACCCTGGCCCTCGGGCTGCCTGCCTGCTCCTCACCATTCCGTGACGCTCTTGTGGGCTCTGATGACTGAGGTCTCGATGTCTATCGGGTGATACCTCATGCCGCGCAGCTCCATGGCCTCGTCCAGGGCCCCCACCACGTAGAGGGCATCATGGCGCTCTGTGTGGGGAATGGACACTATGTGAGCTTCACGGCAAAACTGCTCGAGTCTCATAACGAATAAAGACGAGCACTACCCTTGAACATGGAAGAGAGGCACAAAAGACCCCTGAGCAAGGGTCTGGTTTCCTTTCTCAGGGAAACTGCAGCCCAAGGCGCTCAGCGAAGAGGTGTGGCGGTGGGGGGTGGGGGCTGTGTGGCCATGTGACTGGCCGCATGCCTGCACGGTCCCCTCGCCCAAGGGGCAGCCTCCACATATATCCCTCGGCAGCACTGTCTGAGATGCAGTAGAGTCACATGAGAGGACCCAGCACAGCCAAAGCAACACCAAGCTCCCTGTGGTTCCATCACACGAGGGTTCAACTCTCTTATCACTACATGTCTGAGTGGGAAAGAAAGCGGAGTTTCCAAGAATGTTCATAAACAAAGATTCCCTTAGTTCATGTAATTGGTAAAGTTATTCTTGTCAATTGTGTAAACCTTGGGATAATGACAACATGCAGTCCATCTTTCCTTGAAAACAAGGAGATCTCTTTCATCTTTAGGGTACTGAGTGCATCAGGGTGAGTTTATGAGAAGTGACTGACACATTAAATACCAGAAAATAAATCTTCTCCATCTCTAGGCTAAGGCAGACAAGATGGAGGCAGTCACTTGCTGACTTCTGACCACAGCTGCTGGGGCCTCCCACCCTCCCAGCCCACGGACTCCACAGGCAGAACCAGCGCTGAGGTCTGTGTGTTGCTAAGCTTAGTTCCTCAGGGAATCCCAGGGGGCACCCTCTATGACTTCCCCAAACTGAAAATACAATGCCAGCCAGCGACGAGATCAGTGACGCTCCAGCCTGATCCCTGTGATGGGAAGGTGTTTTCTGAGCTTTTGCCTACAGTGAGAAACTGAGAGGGCTTCACAGCCAACAGGAAACTGTGTGGACCAGCTGCCAGCCTTACAATGTGTCTGTGCTGAGATCCCAGAGCCTGCACAGACGTGCCTGCCCTCTATGAGGGTGAAGAGGCTGGGCTCCCATGGAAAGGAGCAAGCCACGCTCCTGCTTAACACCAGTCTGAAGTTACAAGGTCTGAACAAAGAACAAAGCACACAAAATGGAATCCAGCTCTCAGAGGATGCAAAATACGGAATTTTCTTATACAACTTACCTGTTTCAAATTAGCATATAATCATTTCAGCCTTCCTAAATAAATGTTTTGTTTTTTAAATCTTAAAAAAATAAAAGAAAATACAACACCAGAATATTTCGATACTTTTCCCCTGCATTCTTCCTGGTCTGGCCTGGCTGGCACAGCTCCTACTAGGCAGGTGGGTTGGAAGCCTCGCTGATCTCCAGTGCTGGCAGATCTCACAAGAAACCTCAGGCCCCCCGCCCCGGAGTAACACCCAAGTCTTGCCTCTGTTTTCAGTGAAATAAGGAGTGGAGAGAGGACTCGAGGATCAGCAACGTGAGGAGCAGACAGGCTCCTACATGTTGGTTCTGTGTCAGACCCACACCCAGCGCTAGCCCTCTGAGCTACTGTTCCCTGAGGGCGCCTGGCAGGACCAGAGCACTCGAGGCCAGCGCCTCCCGCCCGGAAGAGAACAACGCAGCTTCGGGGGATCCTGGGTGGGGCTGGCAGCGCCAGAGTTGGTGACAAGCCGGTGAGCTGCACTTACAGGCACTTGTCAGAGACAACATAGCCCCCGGCCCCTGCCCTGGTTTTACATGTGTTCCTAGCTCACAGAGGAGGACAGAGCATGGGACGTGTGTCCTCAGCTGCCGACGTGCACAATCTGAGCAGGCTCTCTCACCCTGGGCTCTCTCTCTCGACCCCCCCCGCCCGCCGCCCAGCCCCTGCCCCCTAGTCTCTCTCGCCCCAACCCAGCTCTCTCACCCTTGGCTGTCTCCAGGCTGCCTGCAGCAAGCATGCAAGCACACACACTCTCCTGGGACTGGGATCCCAAACCCACATAGGTTTTTGGTGTCTGAGGACTTCCTGCCTCCTACTGGGAACTCTCACCTCCATTTGCATCAGTGAGTTCAGTTCTCCGTAGGAATCCCAAGTACCCTGTTCGTGCCCAGACTGTCTGTGTGTCTCCAAAGCTTAATCTTGAGTTGAAGTGATCTGACTGGAGGGATTCATCTCCATAAATAGTGAAGTAACCACTGGCATTGTGGGCACTGTGAACCCAGATCTGTAAGGAAGCAAAATGTACTACATAAGTTAACTTGACATGATGTCCAAGGCAGAAACTACTTTTACAATTCAACAGATTGTATTCCGTCTGTCCCTGGCCTGCAAAAACAAGACAGCTTGTTTCCAGAGAGACACAGACACCGCAAAGTTTGCTGAAATGAAAACATGACAGCACACTCATGGTTGAGCAAACAACCAAGCCCTCATCTCCGGAGAATCCTATTAAAGTAGATGAACTAAGGGCTTTTGAAATAAATATCAAATGAATGAGGTTGTAAGAGTTTCCTTGTATTTATTCAAATGCTTCCAAAAAGCAAGCTGGAAAAATGTTAAAAAGCTTTCTGGTTTATTTTCCCCCTTCACTTGGTTTGTATACTTTGGGGAATATATTGTAATAAAATAACACAACACAAAAACTCTAGAAGGGAAAGGCATGGTAACAACAAAAAATGGAGGATAAAAATGCCTGAATGTTGTATCTTAGGAAATGGTATTTGAATCAGGGACAAAGGGTCCAGCCAGCAGCCCTCAGCCACACCTGCCAGGGCAAACCAGGCAGCAGCCCAGGGATGAGGGTCTCCAGCAAGTGAGGGGAAGAGAACCTGTCAGACAGGTTCCCAGCACAACGCCAGGGTGCAGTGGTCTCCGCCCCTTGGCCCAGTACTCAGCTCTGAGAGGCTATGTGTTGTGAGGACAGCAGGGGCCAGATGCAGCAGGCACCATGTTCAATTTTCATTCTTAGATGTGCATTTAAAGGAAATTCCTAAATAAGGCCTGTATAGCATTTCATCATTTCGATTTTGATCTTCACATGGAGAGAGATGAGTGAGGGGCCAATAAACTGCCCAAGAAGGAGAAGGGTCTGGGGGTGATGGTGGCTGAGATTCAGGCCCCAACACCACTTCCTCCCTCACCATGTACACGTACGTGTGTGCCATGGTGCCCAAGAGAGCAGCGGGGCTGGTGTGTGAGTCGGGTGCCATCAGTGGCAGTGTTTTGTGTGCGGCCAGGACAGGCAGCTGACCACAGGGTGGGTGGCACCTATAGGAGTGTCCTTGTGGGCAGGTCATGGTCACTGTGGCCTGGCCTTGGAGAGGAAAATGGGGTTGGGGAGGCAGACGTGTTGGAAGCAAGTTAATCAGGGAGCGAGGTGGACGGGAAGGGCAGAAGGGTGCGCATGGCCAGCAAGCAGGGCGAGTTTCAGGACAGCAGCCCAGGAAGGGTCTCCTGTGGCCACATGCAGTCAGCAGTGTGAAGGGCACAGGGTGGGTGGGGAGTCACTGGGTAGGTTGCATCGTCAACACAAGGGAGTAAAAGTGACTTTCTGACCCAGACAAAATCCTGTTGTGTCCCCAGTCTGCCTGCCATGGTTGTTGGTGCTGCTATGATTCTGGGTTTGGCAAGATTCCCTCTGCACATTCGCTATCATGTTCCTGATGAAAGACTTCTCTGCTGTGAAGCAGGCACATGGAACTCAAATGGAGAGCTGAAAAACAAGGAAACTCTGCCCACACACAGGAAGTTTCCTTTTTGCTAAATGTTTTGAAGAGAAATGTGATACTCGTAAGTAAACACCACTTCATAATCCTGAACCTTCACAGACACCCCATTCCTCACCTCGCCCAGGTGTGAGTCTCCCAAGGGTCCTTTCGTTTCTGGATTGGCAATGATGATCCGCACCCCTGGAAGTATCTATATGGGGAGGAACAGTCTTGTCAGTGGGCAGACAGGCACATGCTTCATGCCAAGTGCCTGTTTTCCCTATTAAAATGGTTTAGAAAGTGAATGGCTTTAAATCAAAATTGCAAACCACAGCATCACATAATGACAGCAAATTGAGGACATTTCATTGTAATTATTTACAATGACAGAGCCTGTGTTAAAATGATCCTAAAAGTGAGACTTTGAACAAAAACATGATAAATGATATAATTTAACAAGCCTGATGCTTGCAAAGTAGAACTAGCGGAGCTGCTTTGTGGTGTCCAGAAGAGAATGCAATCCCGCCAGGGCGTCTGCCGCACCATGTGGATTGCGGCCCTGCCCCTCCTCTGCCACACTGCCCACTTTTCCTGTTGGCTGACAATAGTACAACATTGATACTGAGCACCTCCTTCTTAATGGACATTTAGCTCAGAAATGCTCTGAATTCTACCGGAACCATGTAAAGAATCAAAAGCTGATTCTGGAAATTTAGAATGGAGCCCCTCTTGGTTCAGCTACTAACTGTGCAGCTGAGATAAGGCAACACACCTGTGGTGAGAGCTATGGGAGCATGTCTGATGAATGACCCACAAGGTTGAGCTGGGTGGGCGGGCAGTGCTGAATCCCACCTTAAAGAAAACAGTACCAAGAACTCTAACCATCAGCCATGAAGACACAGACTGTAAAAGGTCCCAAACAACATGCCTCTAGAATTATGTTAAGTGGAGAAGAGATCTGATAATAGGGGCCGGGGGGTGGGGGGGAGTCTTCATTCAGATTTAAATACATTCCTTGCACTTTAGTTCTATAAATGACACAACCACCATGGCAGGAACAACTAGCTGTCATGATAACCAGTCTTTGTCTAGTTCCACAGTAAACAAGCTCTGCCTGCTGGCCAGGCCCATGGACATTTGGACCCAATGTACCGACGACACTGCCAGCCTGCCTTTCTCGGCTGGGGTAACCATGCCCAGAGGTGCTAGGTATGAGTGAAGAGGCTGAGAAGCGGCCGTATGGCCTCTTCCTTTTCCTGCTGCTCCTCCTCTGGGTGGAATGCAAGGAAGGGCTGCAGCTGGAAAAGCTGCTGTAGACCTGGAGACACCCGTGGGAGTGGAGGCCATGCAGAACAGAACAAGAGAGAAGGTGCCATGGCCCTGGGGGCTTCCTTTGACTTTCTGTGCTCATGGTCAAAACCAGTTGATATATTCAGTTCAGTTGCTCAGTCGTGTCCAACTCTTTGGACTTGATATATCACTTTTCAAGAAAACTTTTTTTTTTGTAAAAAAGTCTTCCATGTACTTCTTAACTTTCCAAAGCCCCCAAACTGAGACTTGTGTTCAAATGTATATGCACATGCCTTCCTTCTGTACTTACTTTTCCTGACTCCATCAGGGGCAAACTATGAGGAGAGCCTCTTTCCACTAAGCGTACTCTACAAAGAAAAACAGAAGGTGTTACTGTGTGCTCTGGACCCTGGCTTCCTCCTCTACATCTAGCACTTGGGTCAACGCCCAGCAGTCGGACGGGCACATTAGCTCTGTTGACAAGCACTACCCAATGCAAAGAGAGTCGAGAAGTCCAAGAAAAAGCAGACAATGGCAGAGAGGAGACAGCGGGGGCCACCACACAGGCCACAAGAGTATGGAGATGCAGCCCCACATATCAACCCACAAACGTCGGGAATGACTCTGCATTGATGTAATGGGGTCAACACAGTGTGTGCAGAAAAGGGAGAGTGAGGATTAAGCTGCATTCCTCAAAGAGCCGCCACTCCTGTGACAGAAGACCTCTCGGGCCTGTCCCCTGCAAACACAGGGGGCTGCAGACCCCACAGCACAGCATCCACCGCCCCAGCTAGGCACATTGGAGATGACTGGCCAGTTCAGACAGCACAATCTCCTTTCTGGAAAGAAGTGCTCTTCAACCTAAAAACTATCAGCTGGTGAGGTACTCAAGAACTGTGGAGGACCCTGGTGCCAGTCACAACCCATCCCACTGAGCCCTCCTCAGCTGTATTACTTTATCCCATGACTGGGTTCAGTTCTCTCCATGTTACTCTCAGAGTGTGATGCTGACCAATCATCTACAGACAACTTTTTCTTGAGGAAAATGGAGTGAAAGGGAACCCCCCTCATTTCTAATTTTATCAATTTGATTTCTCTTTTTTCCTTGATAAATCTGGGCTAAAAGTTATCAATTTTATTTGTCTTGTCAATGAACCATCCTTTTAGTTTTATTCATCTTTACCACTATTTTGTTTCTATTTCACTTTTTTCTGCTCTGATCTGTATGCTTTCTTTCTGGTATTAACTTTGGGTTCTGTTTGTCCTTTCTCTAGTTGCTTCAGGTATAAGATTATGTTGTTTCTTTAGTTGCTTCAGGGCAGCCGGCCTCCCGTCCTCATCCTGCCCTCGGAGTTCATCTTGTCTCCTGTCCCTGCTGGGCAGGTGGATCTTACCTGAAATGAGAAAACTCTACTGCTAAGAATTTCCCTGTGGCCTCCTCTCTACTGAGTGGTGGCAGGGACCTGGGCAAGCATGCAGGGTGGACAAAGAGTTTCTTCTCTGGTCAGCATGGAACAGTGCTCTATGTCAGTGATTCCAGGCAAGCAGGAAGGGGCACTAGGACCACTCAGGGGTGGTCCTGTCTTGTCAGAAATGCCACATGGCGGGGGTGGGGGTGGGTCTTTCACCCACTTGAGAATATCCACAAGAGCAAAGAAAAAACCAGCCCTAGAAGAAGGCAGAGCTGTGTCTCCCAGAAGAGCTGAGAGACATGCCCATGCATGCAGCACATGTGAGCGGGATGGGGGCTCACAGAAACCCAGGAAACTTGTGGGAGATAAGAGGGCATAGGCTGGGGTGAGGGGCAGCTCTGTCCACCGCCTGTGCACCACAGACAGGGAGTATCTCTCCTGACTGCACACCGTCACTCAGCACTCCCAGGACATGGCACAATTAGGAAACCACACCTCCTGCCCCACGGGTGCTGTCAGGACAGGAGCTGGTCACTTCAGAGCCATGGAAAACAGCCAGTATGGCATGTCCTGCTGCTGGTCAGGAGGGGCAGGGGTGTGCCTGTCTCTTAATGGCCACTCCAGTGATCACTGGTGACCTGGAGGACGAGCGCCACTCACACCAAGAGGAGCTGATGGAGCCTAGTGTGGTCTACCAGGCGGCCCTGCATTAAGTGTGCTGACAGTGTTCTGTATCCGGGGCGCCCACAACAGCATCTTAGGGAAAAACCCCAATGACCATTTTGGGCCAACCCAACATAAAATTATCTTCAAATAATTTTTGTAGGGAGTAAAGCAAATTTCTTTTTAAAGCCTACTAGTTATGTTTGGAAATGTTATGCCCCCGAAAGAGGTCACTTAATCTCTTCAGCGCTAAGGGTCTGCATCTTGAAGATGTCTGGATAGGCCTCTGCTGCAGGGGGCTGGTATCTCTTGGGGGCCAGTGGTTCTCTCTACTAGACAGGCTGTCTCCTGGGAGTCCCTGTGAACAGCGGGGTCTAAAACGAGGGTTCCAGGGGACCAGGAGGCACCACCAAGAGTGAAGAGGAACAAAGTGTTCAGGGGAACAAAGTGCTTCTTAGTCTCAGCACCACTGCCATTCTGGTCATCTGCTGTGCAGCAGAGGCCTGTCCTGGCCACTGCAAGATGCCCAGCTGCCTCGCTGGCCTCCACCCACCACACGCCACCAGGACCACTTCCCACACCATGCTCATCAGACACAGCACCACGGCAACCCACCCGCGGTTAGGCACACCACCCGGGTGTGACTGGCCTGCATGGCATGCCAGGCCCCTCTGCAGCCTTGCCCCCGATACTCTCTCACATGGGAACTCAGCAGGCAAGAAGAACACACTTGGCCAGGCCTGGCGGGGGCTCCTGGTTTCCCACCCACAACTCTCCCTAGCTCTCACATGCTGTGAGCAAATGCATATGTCAATAGGCACCACTGAGAACAAGCAGACAGGGAGCACAGGATCTGGGCCTCATAACACATCCACAAGCACCTCCAGCCACATATAAAAGGACACTTTGTATCAGAGTCACTCTATTATCATGTCAAAGAAACAGCAACGCATGGGCATCTCCACAACCACACAGAGAAACAACCCAATCACTGGGGATGTCTGTAGAAAAACGACAGAATTCTCTCCCCCTCAGGCACATCAGGAGGGACCCCTTTGGGAGCTGAAGTTCTGCGACAGATTCTTTATCTTGTCCCCACCTTCTGTCCCACCCTTTGAAGTGGACTCACAAATATCCACCAGCACACTCCCTTTCGTTCTTGTCCAAGGCTGCTTATTAGGAAGCTGCACAGAAAGGTAACTTGATTTACAGTTTAATTTTTCCTGGAAATGCATTGACAAAAATTTTCGATTCATGCAAAGAAATGTGAGCAGTGTTGATATTTTATGAGGTGCAAAACAGCGGCTGACTAGTGCTCAAGAAAATGTCAAGTCTGGCAGAGTGTGAGAAAAGGCCGCTCTGACTGCAGTGGCTCTGGGGCAGCTGTTCTCAGAATCAGGAGCTGCTGAGGTGGGACATGAGGTGACGCACGTGGAGTGCTGCGAGAGCTCACTCCGTGGCCCCTGTGCTCGGGGCAGATGACTGCACTCCTCCTTCCAGAGGAGCGCTGCACGCCGGGTGCTGGGAGACAAAGTCACAATACCTGTCGTGTCTCAGAGCTCTCATGTCCACATAGACGGTGGTTGGATCAGGCCCCGATGTTCCCTGCAAGCAAGGACACAATGCGATTAATCCCGTTTGCCTGGGAGGAGCTGCGTCTGTGCTTCCTACTGGCTGGAAACGTTTCTTTGGTGTCTGAAACTGAACAAAACCCCAAAGCACTAAAACCACACCTCTCACTTGATAACCTAATTCCGAAAGAATATCTTGCTAAGATAATACTGACTTTCACATAGCCTGACTGTTAGTCATTTATGAAAATTAGAAAGGAAAGGGGCATCTCGCCAAATAAAGAGGCTGAAGCTACAGAGGCAGCGTTTGGCAAAAGCAGGTTGTTGAGGAAGTGAAGCATCATTTGCTGAGAGGCTTTCACCACATGCATCCCCAAAAGTGTATTTTCAGAGCTCAAGGTACTGAAGCAGAACATGTGACATGAGCTGACAGACTGAGGAAGAAGAGATAAAAGACAGGATCTTGTTCATTCTGGTTCTACTTATGCCCTGGTTTTCCTCCAGGGTGGGAGGCCATTTTTGCCCAAGAAACAAGTCACAGAGGTAGCATGTTTATCATTGGTCATCTGGGCAGCACCCTGTGGTCTGAACTATTTATTTAAACACAGGGTCCTGAAATCTTATCTTGAGATCATAAATCTCTTCAAAATACATATGGAGTTGACTTCTGAACAATGATCTCTGTTCATGTAACAGCAATGGCATTAAAGCCACCTTACAAAGAAAAATTCTACATACATTTCCTGGGAAAGTAATGCACTACTTTTAGTGGAAAAAGACAGAACCTAAAAAAAAAGTCTGCCAAAAAATGAGACTCTCAGATTTATTTGAAGAACTACACTAAAATTCTTCATGAGAGAATCTTAACCTTGTATCAAAGGCACACTTCAGTATAAGAAAAAGAAAAAAATAAAGATACCTTCATTACACCACACTGGACCACACAATAACCTCCCCCGCCCCCTGAGAAAGCACATGCAATCAGCCTAGAGGAGGAGCTGCGCTGCCCTGAGGACACAGCACCCTCGCTGACCTGCGGCTACTCTGGGGGCTGTGTCACAGACCAGAGCTGAGTGGAGGAACAGTTTGTGGTCTGAGCAATGCAAAGCACGTAACCACAAGAGGCCAATTAAAAACCAACATATCAGAAAACAGGTCACTAGAAGCAAAAATGAGGCAAAATAGAGATGACCCCAAACTGGCAAAGACACCACAGATCGTGTAAATGGAAGCACAGCGTTTGTCACAAATGCAAGACGTCTGAAGAGATCTGGGACATGACATCACGCTGGCTGTCAGCCCTCCTGCCCACGGGTCCACAAGCCCAGCCCATCTCCGCACTCAACTCCTAATCTGCCCACTGCTGGGAGCTGATGAAACTGTGTGGTTGCAGGCACTGGTGTGGACGGGCGGGAAGTCCCTACCTGCTCGGCCAGCTTCCACAGCCGGTGAGGCTACAGCAGCAGGAGGTGGGAGCAGAGGACACCAGACCAACAGAAACCGAACATCGAGGACACACACAGACACAGAAACAGACAACCCAGCAGTAAAAGTGGGATGAAGAAGAGGGAGGGGTGGGGAGGAGAATGCAAAAAGCAGAGAACAAAGTAAAAAGAAGATCAAAAACAATGTCAAATATGGAAATCATTAAAAATCAATCACTGTACCATTAAAGGCTAAAAAAAAATCTAAAAAGATGTTCACATATCCACAGAGCAACAGAGGAGGTAACAGATGACTGGTAACGGGCAGGTTGGCCTGAGGAACTGCTTTTCATACATACGGTCAGTGGGTGTTGATTTTATGGTACTTTTCTCTAGTTTCTGTTCTTTACTGAGAAAGCGGGGAGTATGAATTTAATTGACCAAATCTGTCGAGTGTTCCTCACTGAAATAGCTTCAAGTTTCTTACTACAATAATGAAGGTGACCCTGGGAGTCTGTGAATCTTCAGGCTGTCTAGCCCTGCTCATCTACAAGATTAGGAGAAGAAAAGAGTTCAGAGTACGCATGAAGCATGGACCAAACCTCAGGTTCCTCCCTCAGTGGTGCGAAAGGGACTCCCCACAGTGGGCACCCTGCCTCCCACTCAGTTCTGTCCTCCAAGACGCTGTATCCCCTTTCCCTCTCATCTGCCAGGTTCCGGTCCCCACCTCCACCATCCAAAAGCATCCGAGTCCACAGGGGAAAGACCCTAAAGCCATTAGGGGCAGCTCCTCGGCTGCTTCGCGGCTTTCCTGGCTGACTGTCTCTCCCAACATCCCGAGAAAGCTGGATCAAGCCCAGGTTTCTGCATGGGCACAGTCCTGTGTGGGTCTGGCCTCGTGCCGCCCCACTCAGGTACCTCAGAATCTCATGCATCACCAACATTTCTTTCTGCAGTCACCACAACCTGCTGGCTGCACAACTCAGCCTCCCCAAGACCAGGGGACACTTCTGGAAGGGGGCCCATGGACACTAGAAATGTGATTCTGAGAGCACAGCTCAGATGCGGCTCCATTCCTCGGCTGGACAAGGTCCCTGGCTACGTACCTCGAGAGATGGAGGCCTGCCCTCTCCCAGAGCACTCAGTCCAGTCGAGGGCCCAGAGGAAGCATGGCGGGCCATCCAGCTGAGAAAACATGCCCTCAAACAACAACCAATCAACTGAAAACACTCACTGACTTCACACACGCTGGTAATTCTGAGGTTCCATAACAAAAATGGCATCACTTTCACAATACCTTCAAGCACTTAGGACAGGGCTTGGAATTTGGGAAATACCTTAGCATTTCTGTTTTTCATGTTTTTACATTAAGGAATTGATGGTGATTCTCTCTAGGGTGTTATTTATTGACTAGTCTGTATTTTCCGATTTTTGTTTCTTAAAATAAATATTCTTTTGTAAAAAATTCAGTCTCTAAAAATTCATAACTTCTCAGATTGTTTTCCTTATTTGTATAATCATTCTTAAAAATTCAGTTTTGGCATATTTAATATCTTTATTACACATTTCTTATGTGTCAGGCCCTGCAGAAATACAATGGAAACAAGAGATGTGGGGCTTCTGCTCTCAGACCTCAACCTCAAGCAATGCCTTCTCTGTTTGTTTCGGATCAGTTCAGTTCAGTTCAGTCGCTTAGTCATGCCCGACTCTTAGCGACCCTATGGACTGCAGCATGGCAGGCCTCCCTGTCCATCACCAACTCTCGGAGCTTATCCAAACTCATGTCCATCGAGTCAGTGATGACATCCAACCATCTCATCCTCTGTCATCCCCTTCTCCTCCCACCTTCAATCTTTCCCAGCATCAGGGTCTTTTCCAGTGAGTCAGTTCTTTGTATCAGATGACCAAAGTATTGCAGTTATTTCAGTGTCAGTCCTTCCAATGAATATTTAGGAATGATTTCCTTTAGGTTGGACTGGTTTGATCTTGCTATCCAAGGGACTCTCAAGAGTCTTCTCCAACACCACAGTTCAAAAGCATCAATTCTTTGGTGCTCAGCTTTCTCTATGGTCCAACTCTCACATCCATACATGAACTACTGGAAAAACCATAGCTTTGACTGGATGGATCTTTGTTGGCAAAGTAATGTCTCTGATTTTTAATATGCTGTCTAGGTTGGCCATAGCTTTTCTTCCAAGAAGCAAATGCCTTCTAATGTCATGGCTGCAGTCACCATCTGCAGTGATTTTGGAGCCAAGAAAATAAAGTCTCTCACTCTCACTGTTTCCCCATCTATTTGCCATGAAGTGATGGGACCAGATGCCATGATCTTAGCTTTTTGAATGTTGAGTTTTAAGCCAACTTTTTCACTCTTCTCTTTCACTTTCATCAAGAGGCTCTTTAGTTCTTCACTTTCTGCCATAAGGGTGGTGTCATCTGCATATCTGAGGTTATTGATATTTCTCCTGGCAGTCTTGATTCCAGCTTGTGCTTCATCCAGCCCAGCATTTCTCATGATGTACTCTGCATATAAGTTAAATAAGCAGGGTGACAATATATAACCTTGATGTACTCCTTTCCCAATTTGGAACCAGTCTGTTGTTTGATGTCTGGTTCTAACTGCTGCTTCTTGATCTGCATACAGATTTCTCAGGAGGCAGGTAAGGTGATCCGGAATTCCCATCTCTTGAAGAATTTTCCAGTCTGTTGTGATCCACACAGTCAAAGGCGTAGTCAATAAAACAGAAATAGATGTTTTTCTGGAACTCTCGTGCTTTTTCTATGATCTAACGGACATTGGTAATTTGAAATCTGGTTCCTCTGCCTTTTCTAAATCCATCTTGAACATCTGGAAGTTCACAGTTCATGTACAGTTGAAGCCTGGCTTGGAGAAATTTGAGCATTACTTTGCTAGCGTGTGATATGAGCGCAGTTGTGCTGTAGTCTGAACATTCTTTGGCGTTGCCTTTCTTTGGGATTGAAATGAAAACTGACCTTTTCCAGTCCTGTGGCCATTGCTGAGTTTTCCAAATTTAAATTTGGAGTTTAAATTTCCAAATTGAAATTTCCACTTTAACAGCATAATCTTTTAGGATTTGAAATAGCTCAGCTGGAATTCCATCACCTCCACTAGCTTTGTTTGTAGTGATGCTTCCTAAGGCCCACCTGACTTTGCACTCCAGGATGTCTGGTTCTAGGTGAGTGATCACACCATCATGGTTATCTTGGTCATGAAAATCTTGTTTGGGATCACAATCACATATTTTTTGATTTATGCAAAAATTAATAGAAAATAAACATTTCCACTGACCAACCCTGCCTTGCACCTGTTGCTGCTTTTGCCCACATTTTTGTACATTCACGTCACAGGGTGCTTTGCAGAACTGTCAACTCAGAGACGTCCTTCTTGGCTACCCTAACTGTAAAACTGCCTCCTCTGTCCCCGCTTTATGCTCTTACTTCATTTTTCCTAAGAATATTTTACTCGCTTACTGAAAAATTCATCTCTATGTCTACTGTCCATGTGGTTCCCTGAGGACCAGAACTGTGTCTTGAGTTTCTCTAAGTAAAATGTGACTCTGGCTGACACGAGGCTACTCCCAGGATGGAGCATGCCAGAGACACCACATCCACATGTGCGGTAACAGGGTTCTGCCCATAGCCTGCTGTGTGCTGTGTCCCACATAGCACACATGGTCAAGTTCCCCAAACCATAAGACTCCACAGTCCCGATGCACACCTGGTTGCAGGCATGGCAGGGAGAGAGAGCCTGCATTGCTTAGGAGGACGCACTTGAATTTACCTGATTTATCTCTACTGCCAGACTCATTAATACTTTCAGCTATTTTCTAATACTAACCATTCAGAAAAAGAAAAACGGGCTGAAAATTAGGTGAGAGTAAAGCACACGAGTAGAAAAACTTAAAATGTACAAAAACCCTTCAAGACGCGCCAACACTCCAAAAGAGCACTGTGACCTGGGTCTGGCAATGTCAACTTTGACCTCCACATCATGCTGATGGGACTGTTTTCTATAAAAGAATATATTATTCTTTTTTAAATTAAAAGTACAGAACTTCAAGTATTCAACATTCTTACAACACATATTTATTAAATATTTACAAAGCACCAGGTAGGTCCAGTTCTAGGTGGTAAGGACACAGACTGATGGAGCTTGTATTTCAGGCCACAAGGTGCCAAATACCTATGTGTCAACTTCATTCTTGGCTTCTTACCCTTATTTTCTGTCACCTCTACCTATTCTATTATTTTTAGTGTATTTTAGTTTTCCTACTTAATTTACTGCTTCCTTATAAAAACTTCTTAAAACATTTTGGATTAAGGAGATGGAAATAAATGAAAAAAGAGGTAAATAACATAAGTGCTTTATTTCTAGTGTCTACAAAGTTTTAATTTTATATAATAAAGTGTTGTAGAATTCTTTGTTGCCTGTATGAAGTGAACAAGTGCTAAATGATATTCGTTAATATGGGATCTATTCTATGTCCTTCTCCCTTCATCTGCCAGCATTTCGAGAGAGAGAAGAATAACATCGCTGTGGGCAGGGGCATGTCTCTCACAGATTCCTGTGGACTCGTGATTCACTCCCCACTGCTTGCAGGAGAAAGGAGTATTACAGAATCCTACAGCTGGATTCATCTAATGAGTGCATTTCTCATTTCCTCTCAAGCAGAACAGATAAAGGTGAAGAGGAAAAGAAAATCTCAGCATTTAAAGGACTAGCTGGGCAAATCAATCCAATCCTTCAGATTACTTCAATCACAGAACAAGGCTCAATGGACTCCTGAGGACTCTGGTAGTTACACATGTTTAAAAATGGAGCTGATTCAAAGAGAAGGGAGACAGAGTCAAGGAACATCTAATGAAAATCAGAAAAGCTTCCTGTAGCTGATTTTTCTAAAGCTATCTCATCAAACTGATCATGTGGGGAGAGTCAGTCCTTTGTCTCCGAAGTTCAAATACTGAGAGCCCTAGCCAGGAGGCAGCAGACCAGGAGCTTCCCATGGTTGCCCAAGGGGAACTAAAAGCAGCACCTCTGGCCACACACAGGGAACATGATAGGTGTCAGGGAGGGGAGCTTAGGAGCTGGTTTGCGGCAACTGTCCTCCACTCCAGCACCTGCTGTGAAGGAAGTTCCTGTCCTTTTTATATTCTCAAAGGAACAGAGCCTGCAGCTGAGCCTGGGACCAGCTCATTTTGGCTGAGGCGGCCTGAAGGGCACTGGGGGAGGTTCCCACACGACCTTCCTCTCCTTCATAAACTAGATCTCAAGTCAAGAGTTCAGAGCAGGAGAGAACAGTGACAATGGTCAGAAGTGGGCTAATGAAGAGACAGGAAACAAATATTTTTGGCCACATAGGATACAAGGCTACCTTATGAGGGCAGCCTCATGTACAGCTCTACCTTAGAAATGCAGCAATTAAGTGTTACTTCAATGGTGTCATCACAGGAGCAAATTTGTGAACCTGCTTAATGTACTGGAATTCTCCCTAAAGAAATCACTGTCTGCAATACAAGAGACTAAGTACTTCAAGGCACAGGATTTCTTGCCACAGTGAAACATTTGTTTAGTATTTCATCTTTAAAGAGCCTGACTTGAGAGGTTTGGACAAACAGGAACTCTTACTACAAAACTTAAAATGTCCCAGGACAGAGTAAGCCTGTGAACCCTAGTTATGAATAATGGTTACTGAGAAACGCAGACTTTAACTAAAATAAAAAGGAAACAAGTGTGCACCAACCACATGCATTTGATTGAAAGATTCCTTCTAAATGTGGGTTAGCATCAGCAGGGAACTGTGGTGAGCAGTTTGGCGCTGTATGCCTGTCTTTAAAAGTCACTCTGTGACCCAAGCACTTATTGGCATCAAGGAAACTCACCTGCAAGCAAATTGCCAGGTTCACTCGACAGCCAAACGAGGTGCTAACGGCCCGCGGGTGGAGGCCCAGGTCTTTGAACAGTTTCGAGAAAGACTGGGTGAGTGCTATTCGGGGCCGCTCCTCTGCCACCACCACACAGGTCCGCACGCGGGACAAGTCCAGTCCTCGTGCCTACAAATAATGACAGAGGCAGGAGGTCACACTTGCCAGAGTTAAGGTGTGACCTGCAGGCTCCTCACCCAGACCCACAAAACCACAGAAGCTCCACAGAGATATTCATTCCCAGAGCTCTGTGTCCATGCGAGTAATCAAAATGCTGTAGAACATATGTATAAACAAAAAACGTCCCATATCCGATTATCAAGGATGCCATTACAAATTTTACGTAACTGAAGAAGCATAATGAGGAGCAAAGTTGAAGAAAAACAAGATGGGGATAAAATAATTAAAGGACAGGGTATGGGGAAAACAGAAGCACCTGTTTGAAGCATCTGTGAGCCTGGATACACAGAACACACATTGGAGAGAAATGAGAAACCTACTTTTAATACAGGAATGGAAAACAAAAACATCTGGGCAGCTTCTTAAACACTGTTCTCCTTTCATGTTCTGAGCTTAAATTGTCATGATGAAGCACAGCTCAGTTCTGCCCAAATTCCATGGAAACACCCTGGAGCTGGAAATGAAGTGCCTTGAGCATAACAGTCCCAGACAGAGCCCAGGAAGAGCACAGACCATGATGGGAGTGGCAATGACATGGGAGCGTGGGAGCAACGGGGTCTCCAGAGCACACGGGAAAGTCACCAGGAGCCAGCCACAGCTGGGAGAGCTGACAGGGCTCCTGTGCTGAGGGTGACCTTCCAGACATGCTGCTACATGGGTCAAGATGAGTGTGCACAACAGGAGGGCCCCCGACACACATGTGTCCTGGGAGAATGCAGCCTAGGCTCTGGATGGTGCATTTGGGGTCAGAGATTCAAAATTTGGCCCTGAAGTTTATTAAATATAAGAACTTGGAAAAGGTGCTTGATATCTCTGTAACAAAAGTCTTCTCATCTTTAAAATGGAGACAATAATGGATCCAGTTCAGAGAGCCACTATAAGGGTTAAACTAATCAAAGTGTGAAGTGCTTAGATATCATTTATTTCATTTGGTCACTTACATATGCACCCTGTGGGAAAGTTCATGAAACATAATCCTTTTATAGCACAACATAGGTGGACATGAAAAATAATTATGTTTTATAAATTTCTTTTGCTATATAACTTCAAGAAATAATATGCCAGCAAATTTGGAAAACTCAGCAGTGGCCACAGGACTGGAAAAGGTAGTTTTCATTTCAATCCCAAGGAAAGGCAACGCCAAAGAATGTTCAAACTACCACACAACTGCACTCACATCACACGCTAGCAAAGTAATCCTCAAAATTCTCCTAGCCAGGCTTCAACAGTACATGAACCGTGAACTTCCAGATGTTCAAGATGAATTTAGAAAAGGCAGAGGAACCAGAGATCAAATTGCCAACATCCACTGGATCATAGAAAAAGCAAGGGAGTTCCAGAAAAACATCTATTTCTACTTTACTGACTATGCCAAAGCCCTTGACCGTGTGGATCATGAAAAACTGTGGAAAATTCTGAAAGAGATGAGAATACCAGACCACCTGATCTGCCTCTTGAGAAACCTACATGCAGGTCAGGAAGCAACAGTTAGACCTGGATATGGAACAAGAGGCTGGTTCCAAACAAGAAAAGGAATACGTCAAGCTTGTATATTGTCACCCTGCTTATTTAACTTATATGCAGAGTACATCATGAGAAATGCTGGGCTGGATGAAGCACAAGCTGGAATCAAGACTGCCAGGAGAAATATCAATAACCTCAGATATGCAGGAGACATCACCCTTATGGCAGAAAGTGAAGAACTAAAGAGCCTCTTGATGAAAGTGAAAGAAGAGAGTGAAAAACTTGGGTGAAAGCTCAACATTCAGAAAATTAAGATCATGGCATCTGATCCAATCACTTCATGACAAATAGATGGGGAAACAAGGGAAACAGTGGCTGACTTAATTTTGGGGGGCTCCAAAATCACTGCAAATGGTGACTGCAGCCATGAAATCAAAAGACGCTTACTCCTTGGAAGGAAAGTTATGACCAACCTAGACAGCATATTAAAAATCAGAGACATTCCTTTGCCAACAAAGGTCCATCTAGTCAAGGCTATGGTTTTTCCAGCAATTATGTAGAGATATGAGAGTTGGACCATAGAGAAAGCTGAGCACCAAAGAATTGATGCTTTTGAACTGTGATGTTGGAGAAGACTCTGGAGAGTCCCTTGGACTGCAATGAGATCCAACCAGTCCATCCTAGAGGAGATCAGTCCTGAGTGTTCACTGGAAGGACTGATGTTGAAGCTGAAACTCCAATACTTTGGCCACCTGATGCGAAGAGCTAACTCATCTGTAAAGACCCTGATGTTGGGAAAGATTGAAGACAGGAGAAGGGGATGACAGAAGATGAGATGGTTGGATGGCATCACCGATTCAATGGACATGAGTTTGGATAAACTCCAGAAGTTGGTGATGGACAGGGAGGCCTGGCGTGCTGCAGTCCATGGGGTCGCAAAGAGTTGGACATGACTGAGCAACTGAACTGAACTGAACTGAAGGAATAATTTATTTCTGTAGCTTAATATCAAAGTTACCATGCATTTTGCTTTCTTGTTCATGCTTAATGCATTGGGTCTGAATAGGGAAACAAAATCCAGGAGAGAGAAATATATTGCTTTACTAATGGCAAGTGTATAGGTAATTTGTATGTATATATACATACACACAAATATAACCTGGGTATATACATACACACTCTCTCTCTCTCTCACATGTATCTGAGCATAGAAACAGTGAACAGTTGGAATACTAACCATAATAGGTCTTATAACTATTCTCTCCTAGTTACTTGAGTATTATGGTATGTCTACCCAGATGTCCTTGGCTATCACATAATGGTAACTGAATATTAACAAATAAAACCAAACCACTGTTCACTGAACTGTACAACTGAAATCTGGTTAGGACTCAGATATACCAATCAAGATCTTCAAGAAAAACGAAATGTATGGCTAAATTAAGACCTATGACTGTAACCTCATCACTGGAATAAAACTGAATCCACCAACAATTAAAAAGGCAGTTCAGGCCCCTCCGAGCAGCCCTAGCAGAATTAAAGACATCAATAACATATGTTCTGATCTCTAACTCTGGCAGTGGGAAAACATTCATGGTATAAAACAAGGTTTTCATGTAGAAGCAACTCTGTAAACCCTCACGTGACAGTGGCTGCCCCACCACACCTCTTCCACGCCCTCAGATACTGTGCTTCCCCAGGATGCTGGCAATGCTCCAGGCACTCTTAGGTTGCTTACCTTGAGGGATTCTGTCTGTGATCCCAGCCCCTTGGTGCACAGTTCCATCACTGAATAGGAGCAAAACGTATCCCGGACTTTGTACTGACTCACGGCAAGCAGCCACAAGGCAGGGTTGGTCTCCAGCTCTGCCGGCGGGATGAGGATGGACTGGTGCCCAGAGTACACGCTGTAGAGAGACATGGCAGGGCTCAGCGAGGATAGAGGAGGGGGATACACTGGCCTCTGAGAAACACCTGCTTCCATTTGCAAGAGGGGACAGTCACATCAACTCTACTCCCAAGTGTTTTTAAATAAAAAACAAAAGGTGTTTATGAAAACATTCTGAAAAATACAAAAGAATTATGTAACTATGATCTGCAGTTACTGTCATTTTGAGCACTTAGTGAGGTATTTCAAAGCTATGATGCTGGTAGGTTTCTCTCAAAGCTACTACACTAACAAACTAAATCTCACAGTGGGAAACAGAGGACTGAATTTTGGTTAAAAGGTCTGAAAGTCTGGAAGAGCAGTTGACAAAGTGGATGCTGTCTGGTTTAGCAACTGAAGTTTCACTGGGACCTGGCCCTCAGTCCTTGCAGTACTGTCTTCCGTGGCTGCCACATCAACAGGCAGAGAAGAGGGTTGCAACAGAAGCCTTGCAGCCTACATGTGTACTAAACAGCCAACTGAGGAAAAGCATGCCCAACTCGAGTTCAGAAAATGGACATTCAGAGTAAATAAAACTAAGACAATTAGAATAGGATTATAATTTCACTCAAAATGATCCAAATAAATACCAAAAAATAACTAAGGAAAATACATGCATTCTCTTGTGTGTAGGCTCAGTCATGCCCTACTCTGTGACCCCACAGCCTGTAGCCCACTAGCCTCCTCTGTCTATGGAATTCTCCAGGCAAGAATACTGAAGCGGGTAGCCTTTCCCTTTCTCCAGGGGATCTTCCCGACCCAGGGGTTGAACCCAGGTCTCCCACACGGCAGGCGGGTTCTTCACCATCTGAGCCCCAGGGACGCCTGGAAGGAGTAGCTGACTGACAAAGCTGTGTTAGCTTCCAGGGTACAGCACAGTGATTCAGTTATACACACACACAGATGTATTTTTTCAGATTCTTTTCCCTCATATGGCATTACAAAATATTGAGTATAGTTCCCTGTGCTATACAGTAGGGCCTTCCTTGTTGGTTACCTATTTTATATATAATAGTGTGCATACGTTAATCTCAAACTCTTAATTTATCCCTCTCCCCACCACTTTCCCTTTGGTAAGTTTGTTTTCTATGTCAGTGGGTCTATTTCTGCTTTGTAAATAAACTCCTTTGTATCTTTGTTCTTTTGGATTCTACATATAAGCAATGTCATATGGTATCTCTCTCTGGTTTATTTCACTTAGCATGATAATCTCTAGATCAATCCATGGTGCTGCAAATGGCATCATTTCATTCTTTTTTTAGAGCTGAGTAGTATTCCTTTGTGTATATATACCATATTGTCCTTATCCATCTGTCAATGGACATTAAGGTTGCTTCCCTGTCTTTGCAAATTTCCATGCTGCTATAAACAATGCTGCAATGAACACTGGGGTACATATATCTTTTCAAATTAGAGTTTTCTCCAGACAGATGCCCAGGAGTGGAACTACAGGATCACATGGTAACTCCATCTTTAGTTTTTTTAAGGAAACTCTATTCTCCATAATGGCTGTACAAATTTACAATCTCACCAACACTGTAGGAGGGTTTCTCTTTCTCCACACCCTCTCCAGAGTTTATTATTTGTAGACTTTTTGATGATGGCCAGTCAGTTTTGATGACTGACTATATGAAGTGATATCTCATTATAGTTTTGATTTGCATTTCTCTAACAATTAGCAATGTTGTTAAGCATCTTTTCACATGCCTGTTGGCCATCTGTATGTCTTCTCTGGAGAAATGTCATTTTAGATTTCTGTCCACTTTTTGATTGGGTTTTTTAAAATATTGAGCTGCATGAGCTCTTTGCATATTTTGAAGGTTAATCCCCTGTTGCTTGCATCATTTGCAAATATTTACTCCCAGTCAATACGTTGTCTTTTTGTTTATGGTTTCCTTTGCTGTGCCAGAGCTTTCAAGTTTAATTAGGTCACATTTGTTTTTATTTCCATTACTCCAGGAGATGGAGTCAAGAAGATATTGCTGTGATTGATGTGTTTTGTCTATGTTTTCCTCTATGAGTATTATAGTATCTGGTCTTAAGTTTAGGTATCTAATCTCTTTTGAGTTTATTTTTGCCTGTGGTGTTAAAGAATGATCTAATTTTTTTTTTTTTACATGTAGCTATACAGTTTTCCTGGTATCACATACTAAAGAGACTACCTATTCCCCAGTATAGATAGTCTTTCCTCCTATGTCCTAGATTAATTAACCACAGGTGCATGGGCTTCTCTCTGGACTTTCTATCCTGCTTCCATTGACCTGTATTTCTGTTTCTGTGCTAGCACCATACTGTATTGATGACTGCAGCTTTGTAGTACAGTCTGAAGTAAGGGACCCTAATTCCTCTGGTTCCATTCTTCTTTCTCAGGATTGCTTTGGCTATTCAGTCTTTTATGTTTTCATACAAATTTAAATTTCCATACAAATTAAAGTTTTTTGTTCTAGATCTGTGAAAAATGCCCTTGGTAATTTGATAGGCATTATGTAGATTGTCCTGGGCAATACAGTCATTTTAACAATACTGATTCTTCCAGTCCAAGAACACAGTGTATCTTTCCATTTGTTTGTGTCCTTTTCAATTTCTTTCATCAGCATCTTACAGTTTTCAGAATACAGGTCTTTTTGCCTCCTTAGGAGGTTTATCCCTAAGTATTTTATTTTTTTTGATGTGATGGTAAATGGGGTAGTTTCCTTAATTTCTCTCTCTTCCCTTTCACTGTTAATGCAACCAATTTCTGTGTATCCTGCCAACTTACTAAATTAACTTTATGAGCTCCAGTAGTTGCAAGCCGAATCCAACAATATTAAATACACCACAATCAAGGGAAATTCAGCCCAGGGATGCATGGATTTTTTAGTATTTTCAAATCAGGGTAGTACTCTACACTAACAAATTGAAGAATAAAAACCACATGATCATCTGAATAGATGCAGAAAAAGCTTTTGGTAAAATTCAACATCCATTTATGATTAAAAACTCTCCAGAAAGTTGGAGAAGGAAACGGCAACCCACTCCAGTATTCTTGCCTGGAGAATCCTATGGACAGATGAGCCTGGGAGGCCATGGTCCATGAGGTTGCAGAGAGTTGGACACAACCGAAGCGACTAAGCACACACTCCAGAAAGTAGGCATGGAGGACTTATATGACAAACCCACAGCTAACACACTCAGTGGTGAAGAGCTGAAAGCATTTGCTCTGAGATCAAATGCTACAAGCTGGTGATTGCTTTCACTTCAGTTCAGTTCAGTTGCTCAGTCATGTCCAACTCTTTGTGATCCCATGAACTGAAGCACACCAGGCCTCCATGTCCATCACCAACTCCCAGAGTATACTCAAACTCATGTCCATTGAGTCCGTGTTGCCATCCAATCACCTCATCCTCTGTCATCACCTTCTCCTCCTGCTTTCAATTGTTCCCAGCATCAGGGTCCTTTCCAATGAGTCGGTTCTTCGCATCAGGTGGCCAGAGTATTGGAGTTTCAGCTTCAGCATCAGTCTTTCCAATGAATATTCAGGATTGATTTCCTTTAGGATGGACTGGTTGGATCTCCTTGCAGTCCAAGGGACTCTCAAGAGTGTTCTCCAACACCACAGTTCAAAAGCATCAATTCTTCAGTGCCCAGCTTTCTTTGGAGTCCCAACTCTCACATCCCTCCATGACTACTGGAAAAACCATAGCTTTGACTAGATGGACCTTTGTTGGCAAAGGAATGTCTCTGATTTTGAATATGCTGTCTAGGTGGGTCATAGCTTTTCTTCCAAGGAGCAAGCGTCTTTTCATTTCATGGCTGCAATCACCATCTGCAGTGATTTTGGAGATCCCCAAAATTAAGTCTCTCACTGTTTCCAGTGCTTCCCTATCTCTTTGCCATGAAATGATGGGACCAGATGCCATGATCTTAGTTTTCTGTATGTTGAGCTTTAAGCCAACTTTTTCACTCTCCTCTTTCATTTTCATCAAGAGGCTCTTCAGTTCTTCTTCACTTTCTGCCATAAGGGTGGCGTCATCTGCGTATCTGAGGTTGTTGATATTTCTCCCAGCAATCTTGATTCCAGCTTGTGCTTCATCCAGCCCAGCATTTCTCATGATGTACTCTGCATATAAGTTAAATAAGCAGGGTGACAATATGAGCCTTGACAAACTCCTTTCCCAATTTGGAACCAGCCTCTTGTTCCATATCCAGTTCTAACTTGCTTCCTGACCTGCATGTAGATTTCTCAAGAGGCAGGTCAGGCGGTCTGGTATTCCCAACTCTTTCAGAATTTTCCAGTTTCTCATGATCCACACAGTCAAAGGCTTTGGCATAGTCAATAAGGCAGAAATAGATGCTTTTCTGGAACTGTCTTGCTTTTTTGATGATCCAGTGGATATTGGCAACTTGATCTCTGGTTCCTCTGCCTTTTCTAAATACAGCTCGAACGCCTGGAAGTTCATGGTTCATGTTTTGCTGAAGCCTGGCTTGGAGAATTTTGAGCATCACTTTACTAGCGTGTGAAATGAGTGTGATTGTGCAGTAGTTTGAGCATTCTTTGGCATTGCCTTTCTTTGGGATTGGAATGAAAACTGACCTTTTCCAGTCTTGTAGCCACTTCTGAGTTTTCCAAATTTGCTGGCATGTTGAGTGCAGCACTTTCAGAGCATCTTTTAGGATTTGAAATAGCTCAGCTGGAATTCCATCACCTCCACTAGCTTTGTTCATAGTGATGCTTCCTAACGCAAAACTTGACTTCGCATTCCAGGATGTCTGGCTCTAGGTGAGTGATCACACCATCATGATTATCTGGGTAGTGAAGATCTTTTTTGTACAGTTCTTCTGTGTATTCTTGCCACCTCTTCTTAATATCTTCTGCTTCTGTTAGGTCCATACCATTTCTGTCCTTTATTGTGCCCATCTTTGCGTGAAATGTTCCCTTGGTATCTCTAATTTTCTTGAAGAGATCTCTAGTGTTTCCCATTCTATTGTTTTCCTCTATTTCTTTGCACTGATCACTGAAGAAGGCTTTCTTATCTCTCCTTGCTATTCTTTGGAACTCTGCATTCAAATGGGTATATCTTTCCTTTTCTCCTTTGCTTTTCACTTCTCTTCTTTTCACAGCTATCTGTAAGGCCTCCTCAGACAGCCATTTTGCTTTCTTGCATTTCTTTTTCTTGGGGATGGTCTTGATCCCTGTCTCCTGTACAATGTCATCAACCTCTGTCCATAGTTCTTCAGGCACTCTGTGTATCAGGTCTAATCCCTTGAATCTATTTCTCACTTCCACTGTATAATAGTAAGGGAGTTGATTTAGGTCATACCAGAATGGTCTAGTGGTTTTCCCTCCATTCTTCAATTTAAGTCTGAATTTGCCAGTAAGCAGTTCATGATCTGAGCCACAGTCAGCCACCAGGGAAGTCTTTGCTGACTATTTATAGAGCTTCTCCATCTTTGGCTGCAAAGAATATAATCAATCTGTTTTTGGTACTGACCATCTGGCAATGTCCATGTGTAGAGTCTTCTCTTGTGTTGTTGGAAGAGGGTGTTTGCTATGACCAATGCATTCTCTTGGCAAAACTCTATTGGCCTTTGCCCTACTTCATTCTGTACTGCAAGGCCAAATTTGCCTGTTACTCCAGGTGTTTCTTGACTTCTTACTTTTGCATTCCAGTCCCCTATAATGAAAAGGACATCTTTTTTGGGTGTTAGTTCTAGAAGGTCTTATAGGTCTTCATAGAATCATTCAACTTCAGCTTCTTCAGCATTACCAGTTGGGGCACAGACGTGGATTACCGTGATATTGAATGGTTTGCCTTAGAAACAAACAAAGATCATTCTGTTATTTTTGAGGATGCATCCAAGTATTGCATTTCGGGCTCTTTTGTTGACTATGATGGCTACTCCATTTCTTCTAAGGGATTCTTGCCCACAGTAGTGGATATAATGGTCATCTGAGTTAAATTCACCCATTCCAGTCCATTTTAGTTTGCTGATTCCTAAAATGTCGACATTCACTCTTGCCATCTTCTCTTTGACCACTTCCAATTTTCCTTGATTCATGAACCTACCATTCCAGGTTCCTATGCGACATTGCTCTTTACAGCATCGGACTTTGCTTCTATCACCAGTCACATCCACAACTGGGTGTTGTTTTCGCTTTGGCTCCGTCTCTTCATTCTTTCTGGAGTTATTCTCCACTGATCTCCAGTAGCATATTGGGCACCTACCGAACTGGGGAGTTCATCTTTCAGTGTCCTATCTTTTTGCCTTTTCATCCTGTTCATGGGGTTCTCAAGGCAAAAATACTGAAGTGGTTTGCCATTCCCTTCTCCAGTGGACCACATTTTGTCAGAACTCTCCACCATGACCTGTCCGTCTTGGGTGGCCCTTCACCGCATGGCTCATAGTTTCATTGAGTTAGACAAAGCTGTGGTCCATGTGATCAGATTGGTTAGTTTTCTGTATTGTGGTTTTCATACTGTCTGCCCTCTGATGGAGAAGGATAAGAGGCTTATGGAAGCTTCTTGATGGGAGAGATTGAGTGTGGGGGAAACTGGGCCTTGTTCTGATGTGCAGACACTGAGTGTAGCAGTACATGAATGGAAGGGACCTTTTGGAGGAGGTCACCATTGTCTTCATTACCTCCACCATAGTTTGGCCCCAGGTAAATAACAGGGAGGGAACACAGCTCCACCCATCAACCGAAAATTGGATTAAAGGTTTACTGAGCATGGCCCCACCATCAGAACAAAAGGTTCCTCCATCCATGAGATTTTCCAGGCAAGAATACTGGATTGGGTTGCCATTTCCTTCTCCAGGGCATCTTCCCAACCCAGGGTTTGAACCCAGGTCTCCCACACTGCAGGCAGACTCTTTACCATCTGAACCACCAGGGAATTCAAGAGCTCTGAGGATATACTGACTGGTCTTAGTAATCAGGATAAAGGATTCTAATACCCCAAACTTTCCTTTGAAAGTTTGCAAATATTTCCTCTGAAATCTTGCTAATGTGAATATTATGTGTTATTCACATAATATGCAAAACTGCACATTCCACTGGAGTCCTATGGAAACATATAAAAATTATTTTTATAGTCATTATATAAAAATCAGTAAGAGCCCATTCCAATAATTGTAACATTCAAAATTCTGTCAATTTTTCTCTAAGATCTGTCCTTTGGAAGCTGATTGAGGTCTTTAAGGATGACTTTATAACATGGTGGTTATTTAAGAGATCAAACAGCACTACAGCAAATATATCTGTATTAAAAATACTGACATTCTAGTCAAACAGCTACTTACTGCAAGTCAGATGGATCCAACAACACTTCTGCACAAATGGAGCCAAGTCCTACAGTTTGTGAAAACACACTTTTATCCAAAAGTTCTTGTATCCAACACTGCAGTGCCTTAAAATCAGTTTTTCCATCTGGTTGAGAAACCGCTATGTCCTACTTGTTTTCTCAATTCTAACCAATCAGCTTTTCAAGAATACACACTTGGGGTCTGAAGAGGAGCCTAGATCTACAGTGCACCAGGGCTGCCCCTCACACTCACAGGTCCTGTGACCGTGCCTGGAGCACTCATCTTCTTTCCAGGGGCCGTGAGAGCTAAGGGAGACCCCCCTGCCCCGGAGCACACCAACACGAGCGGCAGCCCCCGAGTGGACGACTCCTTGGTGTTTACTGCCACAGGTACCAACGCACCCTCTGCCCTTTGCAATGTGGCGCTCCAGAATCAGCCTACAGACCATGTGTGGAGTGACCCTGAATTAGAGCTTTTTTTTTAGCTCAGTTCCCAACTTCAATGAGAATCCTCAAGGCAGCATTAAACAGGAAGAAATAAAAGTAATGAAAAATTTACCTCTGCGGTATGGATGTTAAAAGAACAATCCTGGCCAAAATTGGATCAATGCCAGGTAACAGCCCAAGATCTAACAACCCTGCACATCGTGTACCATATAAGTCATAACTATCCACCAGGAAACATGGCTTGGAGTATCCCATGAGCACCGAATGTTATTCAACCCACTCGTGAATCAGGATGAACTGGACCACCTGAACTAGAACCCCTGCCTGGCTTCTGTTCCAGCTCCAGTTTACACACTTCTCTGTCACCGAGGACTCCCATTTTCTGACACACACCAAGCTCAGTTAACAACACTGGATTCCCGTGTGTCAGGGAACCAAAATGTACATAAACACCCTATAGTGATACACTTCTTAATTACGACAATCTATCGTTTCCATATTGTTATCAGCATTTTCCTTTTAAATCCTATCATAAGGAGACCCAAAATGAAGAAAACAAAATGCAAATCACCTATTACTAGCTTTCTTAAGAATACACATCAGGATAAAAGATCTGCTAAGGGCATCAAAAGGTGGGGTCCACAGTGTAGAGTTCAAGGTTAGAGAAACTAAGCACACTTGTGGAAAATAAGCATAGTTTCACCTCTGTCTTCACTTCTGTAAATGGAAGTCAACATTAATAAAAAAGCTATTAAATCCTAACAGAGGACAACAGAAAACCTGATTCACCAATTTTCTACTTGCCTTTTTTTGGTCTCAATCCAACAAAAGTTGATTGCTTGCTGTTTCATTTATTAACCAAGACTGATTTCTTGGCACTGGCTATTATACTTTCCAACTTAATAGCAGGTTGCTTCAAGGGAAGAAATTATTTCCTGCAAATTTCTGGAACCTCAACTATTTCAGTTTAGATCTTAACTTCAAAAAGAACAGAACAGTTTAAAAACACTTTGGGAACATTTTCTCCCAGTCTCTGGCCTGCTCCCATTCTCTTGACAGTGCCTTTGGCAGAGCAGAGACAATTGCTTTTAATAAAGTCAGTCTGTCAATTATTTCTTGCATGATCAAGCCTTTGGAGGTGTGTCGAAAAGTCATCACCAAACCCAAGACTACCTAGATTTTCTCCCAAGTTATCATCTAGGAGTTTCATAGTTTTATGTTTCACATTTAGGTACATGATGTATTTTGATCTATTTTTGAGAAGGCCACAAAGCCTCTGTGTAGATTCATTTTTTTGCAGGGGGCGGGGGTGGATGTCCAGTTGCTCCAACACCATCTGTTGAAAAGGCCGCTGTATGGCTGTACTGCTTCTGCACGTCTGTCAAAGATCAAAGGACTGTACTTACATGAGTCTGCTTCTGGGCTCTCTAAAACACCAAGAGTGAGCTCTGATGTAAATTACAGACTCTGGGATGATAATATGTCAAGGCAGGTTCCTAGTTTGTAAAAAACACATGCTCTGGTGGGAGATGCTTATAATGGGGAAGCTGTGCATGTGGGGGTGGGGTGGAACAGAAAATCTCTGCACTTTCCCTTCAATCTTGCTGTGAAGCTAACAGTTCTCTGAAAAAGAAAACCTAAAGTAAAAAATTGAAATAAAAAATGGTTGACCAGGAAAAGAGAGAAAAAATACACTCTGGTAACTAATATAAAGGTATACATTTATAATTCAATGATTTTGGATTATTAACTTGATAAAACATACAAAGAATTGATAACTCTCACAATTTGGGCACCCTGAGCAAGGCAGTTGTACAACTCAGGATAACACATGTCACCCTGTGGTGTCACACTGGTTAGCCTCCTGAATGGGCAGGGTAGGTTCTGTGCCATACACCTCAGTTACTTCAAGGAAAGGAGTTTTCTTTAAAAAAAAAAAAAAAAGTTTTACTTAGGTATAATTTGCACATCATATATCCAACCATTTGAAGCACAGAATTAAAAGAACTTTGACAAATTTGCAGAGTCATACAATGCTCATCACAATGCAGTCTAGAACACTTCCATCACCCTGATACAAAACTGGCAAAACACAGTCCATGTGAAGCTGGCTGTTGGGCCCTGATGTTTGTTACAGCATTTCTATACACTTAAAACACTTGCACATGTTTGAAAATGTTAATAAAAAGTAGTACACTACATTAGAAAATAAAATCTGAAAGACTATGTGCCAAAATGCTAATAGTGTATTTACTGGAATCACCCTGATAGCTCAGTTGGTAAAGAATCTGCCTGCAATGCAGGAGAACATGGCCTGAGTCCTGGGTTGGGAAGATCTGTTGGAGGAGGGTTAGGCCACCCACTCCAGTATTCTTGGGCTTCCTTTGTGGCTCAGCTGGTAAAGAATCTGCCTGCAATGCAAGAGAACTGGGTTGGGAAGATCCCCTGGAGAAGGGAAAGGCTACCTACTCCTGGATTCTGGCCTGGAGAATTCCATGGACTGTATAGTCCATGGGGTTGCAAACAGTCAGACACAACTGAGTGACTTTCACTTTCTTTCACTTTCACTAGGTTGTATACTTATGGAAAGCTTAATTTTCTTCTTTATACTATTTTGTATTTTCTAAAGTTTCTACGATGAACATATATGTACAATTAGAGAAAAATGCCAATAAACATTCATTCTTTCTATATATACTCTTGATACCTGCCACGAGGGGAGAGGAGCCTGCTCCCAGCCTCCTCCAGCTAGAGTCAGGGAGAAGCCAAGAAGCAAAGAGCCTGGATGCCCCTGGTCACAGTTCCAGGCCTCGGACATCTACAAAGATTTGGAGCTACAAGAAGCAAGCCCAAGGTCTGGGGGTTGCTTGGAAAATGGGCTCCCAACAGACAGCTTCTCAGAGCGGCCCCAGATGTTGTCTCTGTCAGTTTCAGCAAATTTTATGGAGACTAACCTTCCAGATGCTGGTGAGTGTGGCTACCTGGCTACCAGCATGCAGAGCCAGGTTGAGAGGGAGCCACATCCTGCAGGCAGCCCCCTCCCATGAGCAGGTCTGAGCTCACAGGTGATCTGAAAAAGCATGCATGATTATTTACTTATATCACAGAGATACAGAGAAAACTCACCTACAGAGGCACCAGAGGACAAACCCAAGTCCACAGTAAGGGTCCAAGCAGATGGCCACTTCTCTCGAGGGGTAGAGCTCACACTGCAGCTTAATAGAACGGCAGAAGGCACTGGTGGCTGCATGAGACATCTGCAAGACAGCAAGGCCGTGTCAGGTACCGGAGCTAGAGCCCAGCCTCAGGACTCTTGCACCACCACAGGCCACACAGAACGCATTGGACCAGACACCAATGCCAAGGGTGGTTTTAGATAGGACAATTGTAGCCAAGCTCTGGTTCCGTTAGAAGAGGGTAGGCTGTGGGTTCTCATTAGTCTTCCTGTTTTCAATGAGTAAGCCACAAGCAAAACTTCTCGGTCCCCTAGGACTTAGTAACTCCAGCCCAGGAGGCTGGGACATCTTGCATTTGAATGGTGGCTTCGACTGCAACCCCACTACAGCCTGTACAGTACATGGGGACATGTGACCACTCACGTGCCCTCTCCAGGCAGAGACAACACCCGACTCATGCTTCACCTCCAGGCCCAACCCTGCACCTGTCATGCAGCAGAGGGACCAGCAGAGCACATTGGACGCACGACTCCTGTTGGCAAAGACTTGCTGAAGGTCACACCCGTTTGTGCAGTGAGATAAGCCCAAATCCAATCTCAGCATAGCTACAGTTAAGAGTTTCTCTAAAGGCAGCAGCCAGTCCCACAACAGTCAGTATGGAATGTGAATTCTTTTAAAGTACAGAAAAATTATATCTAATAACATCAATTTTCACAGATGCTTTCTAGCCAAACTAATCTAAGAGGAACAGGAAAGTAAAAGCAGCCCAGGAAAACTTTACCAAGTTCATGGTCTTAGACACATCTCAAGTTAGTGTTGAGTGCACATCACCCAGAGCTGAACTGTAAAAGGGACCAGAGCAGAGCATCCGGGCAGAATCTGACAGGGATCCTACACGCTAGGACGGAAGGCCTCCCTCCTGGTGTGTCTCATCTCTTTCCCCAAGGTGTCTAATAAAAGCTCTCTGTCATCTGATTGGATTTCCCTGAATGTTACGATGCTTCTTGAAAAAGAACAACAAAGTCAGAGGACTCACCCTTTCTGATTTAAAAACTTAGTAGAAAGTTACTGTGATCAAAACAGTGTGGTAGTAGCATAAAGACAGACACACAGAAAAACAGAATAGGATAGCCCAGAAATAAAACCTTACAAAAAAAAAAAAAAACACCTCACATACATGATGAAATGACTTTTTAAATTTTTTTCATTAATTTATTTTTCCCTAGACTTCACTTGACTGATTGAGTGAGGTATAACTGATCTACATTATTATGTTAGTTTCAAGTATACAACACAACATATATATGTGTATGTATCGCAAAATGATCACCACAATAAGTCTAATGAAGAGAGCTACTAAAATTTACCCTCTTACCAGCTTCCAGGTATGCAACACAGTACACTATTAACTATAGTTCCCATGCTGTACAATACATCCACAGCCCTTATTTATAACCGGAAGCCTGTACCTTCTGGCTCCCTTCACCTGTTTTTGCCCATCACCAATCTGTTTTCTCTATCTATAAGCTTGGTTTTTCTTAAAAAAAAAAAATAGTTCACATATAAGTGAGATCACATAGCATTTGTCTTTCTGACTTAGCATGATGTCCTTCAGGTTCACCTGTGTTGTCACAAATGGCAGAATTTCCTACTTTCTAATGGCTGAATTATACTGCACTGTGTGCTTATAGATGGTGTGGGTGAGTGGGCAGGCATGTCTCATTTTTCTTATCCATTCTTCTGCCAATGGACACTGATATTGTTTCCGTATCTTGGCTACTGTAAAATAATGCTCTATGAACACTGGGGTGCAGACATCTTTCTGAGTTAGTGTTTTTATTTTCTTCAGATCAATACCCAGAAGTGGAATTTTTGGATAATATGGTAGTTTTATTTTTAACTCTTTGAGGAACCTCTAAACTGTTTTTCATAGTGGCTACACCAGTTTACATTTCTACCAACAGTGCACAAGGGTTTCTCTTTCTCCACACCCTCATCAACACGTTATCTCTTGTCTTTTTTATGATGGCCATCCTGGCAAGTGTGAAGTGATAGCTCACTTTTCTTGTACCTGTTGTCCATCTGTATGTCTTTTTCAGAAAAATGTCTATTTACATCCCCTGCCCATTTTTAAGCAATCGTTTTTCTGCTCTTAAGTTGTAAGAGTTCTTACATATTTTGGATATTAACCCATTATCAATATGTGGTTTGCAAATATTTCCTCCTGTTCACTAGGTTGCCTTTTCATTGGTTGGCTTCCTTTGCTGTGCAAAAGCTTTTGGTTTGATGTAGTTCCACGTGCTTAACTTTTGTTTCCTTTGGTATTGATATCAAACTAAAAAAATCTCAAGACCAATGTCTAGGAGCTGACCCCTATGTTTTCTCCTAGGAGAGTTATGGTTTCAGGTCTTATATTCAAGTCTTTAATTCACTTTGAGTTCATTTTTATGTATGGCATAGAAAACTGGTCCAGTTTCATTCTTTAGCATGTGGCTGTCCAATCCTCCAAGCACATTTACTTAAAGCCTATCCCTTCCCATTGCATATTCTGGGCTCCTTTGCCATAAACGAGTTAACATTATGTGTGGGTTTATTTCTGGGCTATTCTGTGTCACTGGTCTTTGTGTCTGTTTTTGTACCAGCATCATACTGTTGGCAATACTACAGCCTCATAATGTCAGTGAGCATGATGCCTCCAGCTCTGATCTTTTTCAAGATGGCTTTGGCTATTTGGGTCTTTTGTGGTTTCATACAAATTTTAGAATAGTTTGTTCTATTTCTGTGAAAAATGCCATTGGAATTTTGATAGGGACTGCAATGAACCTGTAGATTGCTTTGGGTAGTATGGACATTATAACAATATTAATTATTCCAATCCAAAAGTATAGAATATCTTTCATTTGTCCTTTTCAACTTATTCCATCAATATTTTACAGTTTTCAGTATATAGATCTTTTACTTCCTTGGTTAAATTTATTCCTCGGTATTCTTTTTGATGCAGTTGTAAATAAGACTGTTTCCTTAATTTCTCTTTCTGCTATTTCATTATTAGTGTACAGAAACACAACAGATTTCTCTGTGTTGATTTTGTTATCTTGCACTTTACTGAATTATTTATTTTAACAGTTTTTGGTGGAGTTTTTAGTGTTTTCTATACAAAGCATCATGTCATCTGCAAATAGTGACAATTTTAATTCTTCCTTTCCCAACTTACATGTCTTTTATTTCTTTTTTCTTGCCTAATTTCTCTGCTTAGGACTTCCAACACTATACTGAACAAGAGTGGCTTCCTGATCTTAGAGGAAATCTTGCTTTTTCTCTGGAAATCTTTCAACTCTTCACTCTCGAGTATGATGCTAAGTGTGGGTGATCAAACGTATTTTTGATAAGAATGCCAAGACCATTCAATGGGGAAAGGACAGATTTGGAAATGCTTTCTTGGCACCAAAGGCACTGGTTTAAAAAAAAAAACAAGAAACAGACAAAATTAGACTTCATGGAAACTAAAAAATTTTCTGCATCAAAAGGCACTATCCATAGAATAAAAGGGCAAATCAAAGAATGGGACAGAATACCTGCAGACCATGTAACTGATAACGGTATCAGAGAACTTCTAAAACTCAAAACCAATAAGAAAACTATCACTTCAAAATCAGCAAAGGAGGTGAATAAACATTTCTCCAAAGAATACATACCAAAAGGTGCTCAATATTATTAATCCTCAGAAAAATGCAAATCAAAATTACAGTGTGATCTACCTCACATACATTAGGAAGGCTACTTAAATAAACAAAAAAAAGGAAATGCCCAGGGAGTTCCCTTGTGACCTAATCATTAGGACTCCAGACTTTCACTGCCATGGCCCACATTCAATCACTGGTCAGGGAACAAGATCCTGAAAGCCATGAGGCTCAGCCATAGAAAAAGAAGATATTCAAAAGAGAAAAACCAACAGAAAATAAATTCCAAGTGTTGGCAAGAATGTAGAGAAACTGAAAACCTTGTGCATCATTGGTGAGAAGGTAAAATGGGACAGCTACTGTAGAAAAGAGTATGGCAATTCTCCCCAAAATAAAATTACCCTTTGACCCAACAATTCGACTTCTGGATATATATTTAAAAGAGTTAAAAGGCCATGTTTCGAAGAGATATTTATACACCCCATGCTCACTGCAGCATGATTCACAATAGCTAAAATGTGAAAGCAACTCAAGTATCCATTGAAAAATGAATGGATAAGCAAAATGTGGTAAATACATACAGTGAAATATTAACTCAACCTTAAAAAGGAATTTTGATATATACTTCAACATGGATGAACCTTGAAGAAACTATGCTAAGTGAAATAAGTCAGACACAAGAAGACATATACTGTATGATTCCATGTAAACATGGTACTAGAACAGTCAAAATCACAGAGACAGAAAGCAGGGTGGGAGGTGCTGGGAGGTAGGGGCAAGTCTCAGTTTAGAAGATGAGTTATGGAGGTGAGTGCTGGTGACAGAAGCACAGAACTGTGAATGAATTTAATACCACTGAACCATACACTTGAATTGGTTAAGTGGTAAGTTTATGTTACATGTATTTTACTACAATTACAAAATTGGAAAAAAACGTCAAGCAAGAGAACTGAAAATTATGCAAGCTCAGCAATCAGGCAATAATAGGTGCAGGGCTTCCTGAGGCTAGAGAACTCAACAGTATCTTGATGAGGACCCTGCCTAACCTAGGAGAGTCCTAACTCAGGTGACACAGGTACTAGTTTCTTTTTTTGATGGGAAAAAGCAACAGCAAGTAGCGTTCTGGCCTGTTACAATGAGACCCATGTTAAAAATGCAAGGAACTCCTGTGCACAGAGTTTTATAATAGAATACTGAGATCTGAGAATCAGCAAGAAGGAAAACATAGGCAATTCTACTGAACTGAACTGAACTGAGTGAAGCTGTGGTTATACACAAAAAAATTGTTTGAACATTGGGACATAATCAGTCAGCCTAGCTAACTACTGAAATGGTCACACATTTTATAGCTTGACCAGAACACACATATATGCATATACCTCTCTCTGTGTTTCGATGCCAAGCCCCACCAGAGCCCTATACACAGAAGAACGAAAATTAAGCAACGCTGTATGGCCTGCTAACAGCACACTACTCAGACTGTTTCTTACCTTCACTCCAGCTAGCATCCCGGTTGTGGACACACTGAAATCAAGATAGGCTAGCGTGTCTGGGTTGGAAGGTTTGTAGATCTGGGCAGGCCGCTTCTTTGGCAAATCATCTGGAGAGGAAAACAAGCTGTTAGCATCTCTGACTTAGTGGAAAAGTCGATGAGCAAACAAACCTTTTTGGTAAGTTCGAGAACCAACCTGTGTCTAGTATAGGGGGCCAGGCCCTGACATCCACTGCCGCAGCTGCCTCCCTGGACCGTAACAATTTACAGATCAGTTGTGTTGTCATCAGACAGGCAGAACGGCTCACCTGAGGGTCAGAGAACAAGGCACGGAGAGGAGGAGGGTAAAGGACAGGGGGCCATGCCTGCTCGCGTGCCAGCTGTGCACCATGTGGAAGCCGTGTAGCTCTAGGGTAGGCTGCGTGCACAGCCACTTCATTCAGGGCCACGTCAGCCAACGGAGGTCCATATGACTGGGAATCAGACCACAGATCACACGAGCAGAGCTCGTGCGAACTAAGGCCCTGGCAGTTACTAGAGCTGAGTGGTGTCAACCGTGTGGCCGTCACCTCAGAAAGCACCACCCAAACTACCCACTCTCACCACACACTCCCCATCCTCCAGAAATGCTCACTCTCCACACACAGCCTCAGCACTTACTGCCACAGTGACAACCCTGAAGGTCCTCTGACACAACTACAAACAAGTATTCATTTGTGATGTCCCTTGGGGTTCCTCCTCTAAGGGGAAAAACTTATCTTAATCCTCTTAAACTTCACCAGGCAAAAACAAAAACAAAAAAGTTAAAACAAACTGTACTTTCAAAAAGGAACAGGCTGCTTTTCAGTCTTGAGGAAAGAAACTTTAAAACGTCTGACTTTCCCACTCCTCCTGGCTTGTTGCTTGGGCTGGTGGGGAATCGCCCAGTGTCCGGAGGGGTGCCCTCTCTAGGGAGTGGATTTGACTCCCACACATTGTGGCAAAACTGCTCTCTAGCCCCTAACTCTACGCACAAGTTGCTATCTTGATTCCAGAGCAAAACAGCAAGCTCCTAGAACAAAGAGGCTGGGCCCCCTCCACTGCTGGGACTGCAGACGCCCACACCAGCCCTGGGGCCCAGGCTCTGTAGTCTTCAAGCCCAGCACTCGGGCCAGACCCCGCAGGCAGTATTACCTCCACGATCATCTTCACGGTGGGCAGCGTGGTGGCGATGTTCTGTGGGTGTGGGGGACGGACAGTGATGGGCACGCAGCCTGCATACAGGCAGCCATAGAATGCAGCGATGAGGTCTATCCCTGCACAGAGAGAGGAGCAGTCTTCGGTGAGACTCAGCAGCAGGAAGACCAACCTGGAGCAGCCAGGCCGGGAGGGGGCCACCCCCGCGCGTCTGTCAGACTTCAGGGACAGCCCCCAGCAGCCCTGTTCTCTCAGGCACAGCAAGCCAACATAGCCCAGAGGTTTCACTGCTGTCATCCCTCTAAGGACTCTTTATACTCAACTTCCCGATTATCCACTCAGTGGTCAAGTATTTAACTACGGATTAAATGAACTGCCTCAGAGAGCTAATAAAATAAAATTCGATACAAAAGTCTTTGTGAAATACCAATTTGTCTGTGCCCCTATCATCAGTCATACAGCATGCAGCACACAGTCCACCCTGTGAGCCAGGCCGGGGTCGGGGCCCATTTTGGTGGTTAACACAGTGAGGCCATCGAGCACCGACGGGTGTGATGCAGGGTCCCTCAGGCAGGGGTTGGTCTGCACAATCCCATTTCTTACCTGGTGGGTAGACCAGGGCAACGTGGTCCCCATCCTGCAGGTGTCCCCTCTCCATCAGCATCACGGCTATCTTCTCAGCTCGCTTGTGCAGCTGGACACAAGTCAGCGAGTTTGCTATTGTGCCCTGAGTATCACAAGAACAAATGGGTATGATGTTTTTTTAATATCACAGCTTTGAGATGCCATTTGTATACCACACAACTCACTGATTTAAAATGTACAGTTAAGTGGATGTATCTGCAGAGTTGTGTGACCCCCACCACAGCCAGCTTCAGAACATTTTCATTACCCCCTCAAAAGACCACCCACCACTGGCATTCTGCTCTTCTCTCCTCCCCAATAGCTAGGAAGTACAACACCAAAGATGACTCCAGATACATCTGCATTAACAAGAAACATTTAAAAAATAATTACTGGACATGAAAAAACAGCTAAAAGTATAAAACAAAATCAATCTAGTAATTTTTGGACTTATGTGTAATTGTCATGGGCAATAATAAGAAATTAGTCATAAATCTGGAGGATCTGAACTATGAAAAATAGGACTAATTGAAACTGTTTTTAAAAAAGACCAGATCAAAAGTCAAGGAGGTCAGAAAACAAACAAACCAACTCCCAGAAAAGGAACCATCCAAAAAAAAAACCAAAAGGAAAAATGGGAATTGTCAAATTCATTTAATGTAGACTTTTAGATATGCAGGAACAAATTAACACATTTGGATTGAAAAGTACCTTAAAAAACACTGAGGACAAAAATCAGTAGCAAAACAGGTACTAAGAGATATCAAAATACATGACATTTACTCCTTATTTATAAAAGCAAGAATAAACTACAAATTATAAACATACAACTTATCCAAAAAAGTTTCCCTTGAGGATGTACTTTTTATTTGCACATATTCCCAGGTAAGAAGAGATCATCGTCTACAGCTATTTAAAAACTGCTTTATCGTCAATTCCGACTTTAAAGGGATGAACGGGGGAAGGACCTTTCCTTATACAAAGTGCAAACTTGACAGAAGTGTCGGGTGAGGAAGACCCTGCAGCTGGACCCAGGATGGTGGGCACCAGGGCCTGATGCATTTATTGAGGTGGGGAGCTTCCAAAGAGAGTGACATGAAGACGACTGTCCACAGGGAGGTGGTGTGAGCAGTTGGTTTTGTGGGAGGAGAAACGTGGACAGGAGAGACCAAATCTTTGGGGCTGTTAAAGGATACGGGTGACCTGGTGACTTGAAGTGAAGAGACACTAGAAATGCCACCCAAGTGGAACATCTGCACGGGGTGTATGGGATCCAGTGGGATGTGAACCCTAAAAGGATATATACACCAGCAGCTGGCATTTGCCCAAAACACTCATGAGATCATTGATGGCCTGGGGTGCATAGATCACCAGGCCTTGGGGCACAGAGGCTGGTGGAGAAGGGGGGCCACCCAGGCAACTGCCAGGCAGGCCTAGGACCCTTCCTGCTGAGACCAGCCTCCCCACAGTGGGGCTATGCTTACAATTCTCTGAATTGAACTTTCTCATCCCACATATTTTCCTTCATCATCTTCCTTTTGAGGAAGGTTAAAAAATAAACAGAAAAAGACACAAAAAGTGGAAGAGCCAGAGAGCAGAATGTGGCAAAGCTGGGTAAACACAGAAAGACCTACGAGGCTGGTGTCTGGGATCCAGCTGAAATCTGAGAACTGGTGCCTTCTCAGCTGGACCAGTCCTCTGAGCAATCACTCCTTTGTAACACACGTGTGCGCATGAACCAAAACATATTCCTCTTCACCCAACAGTCCTGCGAGCTCTTCTAAGTGAAGATGGGGCACTAGCCCCTAGCATACCAAGGTGAGGCCAACACCACCGCCCCCCACCCTGAGCCCCCATGCTTGCATGCCAGCTGTCCTGGAGGAACGCCAGCACTGCACTCCTGGCTGCGGCCGGGGACCAGTCGAGTTGCTGGTGGGGCGGCAGTACCAACCAGGGACTCCCGCCACCACCCTGCTGCCCACGCTGGTCCATTAGTGGGTCTTATCTTAAGAAGTGAGCATTCTGGGATTGAGCTGTTAAACTCTTTCAACTGCTCTTCTTTCAGTTATCCAGAGAGCCAGCGCTGATCCTCTATCAGTATCAGCTTTCCTGTCACATAACAAAGCCTGTAAGATGCAAGAAGAACCGATGACTCACGAGCAGCTGAATGCTCTTGACTCTCGTTCCGAGAACGTCCATCTCCAGATACTTCAAAATGGTGAGATCTACCTGCATTCTGTCCTTCAGCAATCTCTGCCACTGCTTCAAAATACCCTTTCCCACCCACAGGGTTTACACCAGACCCAGAGCCCCTCATGGCAGTCTGGTGCCAATACACCCAGCACAGCCTCCCCTCCCAAGTCTCTGCCTACAGGCTCAACATTGAGAGAGTGTCACAGGACACAGGCTTTGGCCAGCCCCACACCATACAACACCACTTGTCATGGGGCCCTTCACCTCAGGAGAAATGCTAATTTTCAGTCACACATTTCATTTTCCAAAGTGCTCACTGTGACAAAAAACAAAATGCTGTTTATCTTCAGGTCAGTGGTTATCTGGCATCCTCATCAACATTCATGGAAAAAGTTGGGTTTTCAGTACAGAAACCCACTGCATAAGAAGGTTCTATGTAAAGTACACATCAGAAAAAAAGTACATAACAGAAAATTAGGGCTGACTTTCCCTGAAAGAGGTCTTGGCTGGTATCATGACAAAACAGCAATGCAGGGTGATCCACCACCCAGTTGCTACTCCGAAGACAATGATTTCAGTGTAGGTGACTGTAAACATGGCACCACTCCAAAGTTTTACATTAAATTAAATAATGACAAGTAAAAACATACTCAGGAATGAAGAAAAAGCCAAAAATGATTCACATTTTAAAATGTAAAAAAAGTTAAAAGCCTTGGCTGGTGTTTCTCTTAAAAAAGTAACAGATGCTCTTTGTATATGAATTCCAAGAATATAAGTCCTTCCCGATTTGCAGTGAATCCAATCCTCACTTCTGCCTACAAGCCTAGCACAACAGCTCCGACACTATGGACCACGAGCCGTGGAGGAGGGCATACAAATGAGTGCTGTGGGCAGTGAACAGGTGGCACAACCCAGCTAGGACTTGCAACAACTGAGGGGCCGTCCAGAATGGAGGATGCCTGGAAGCAGCCTGCGGCCCCACATTGGAAGGACAATCTTTGGGGATATTGAATAAAACATATTATTAGAATGAATTTCAGCTGTTTCTTCTCATCTTTTCAAATTTTTGCTTTCAGAAAATATTAGAACTGTGCGTGTGGCTTGTGCTGATTTCTACTGGATGGTGCTGAGCTAGAAGGCTTAGTGAGTGGAAATTCCACTGTGACCGCCATGGAAAGGATGCTCCTGACCTGCGGCTCAGACTGAACACCTGTGCTGAGTGCACACAGGGCTCAGGGAGGACAGGGATGAGCGCAGACACCAACTCCGTGCTGACCCATCCAGCTCTGTGGATGCAGCTGCTGCCACATCAGAAGGCCTGGGAAACAGAAGGAAGGAAGGCTTCCTGTCTGAAGGAAGGCTACTGCTGTGGGCCATGCTGTCTCCATGCTGACCTGAAGTAAGCTTACTCACGGCCTTGACCTCCACAACTCACCCCTTCGAGAATATGACTCATTTCTGGTGAACACATTTCCCCAGTGACCTCGTGTCTGGCCATAGCAAAGGACTGTGAACTTAGGATCTGGGAATGGGGACACAGTTGACCTGTCCAGCACACTTGCCAGCCCCCAAGTGACACGTAGCTGGACCAGTTGTTTCCTCCTGCTGACAGGACTACAGTCTACCAATACAACCAAATCATTTCTGAATCTTTGTGTCTGTGACAGCAATGAATCTTCCTCTCACCCAGAGCTCTGGAGGGGTCACCCTCAGGGAGCTCAGGGAAGAGGCTCTGAAGAGGAGTCCCTCCTGAAGCTGAGGCCAGGCTGGATAAGGCTCCAGCTCCAGTGGCCCCTCTAGAGGTGTTGCTGGGAACCACCAGACACCACAAGAGATGCTGCAGAAAAAAGGGAGTCACCAACAGTCTCCAGGAGAAATGCCAGGGCAGAGGACAAAGTCAGAAGCAATGATTACAGAGTAACTGGGACACAACAAGGCACCAGTGCCAGAAAAGAAGTCTTATCTGTGTTTATAGACTGAGGCAGAGCCAAGGGAGAAAGATGAAAGCAGCAGGCAGGGTGGCTTCAGATCAGACACAGGGCTCCCAGTAACCACATCACTGGGCTCATGACCCATGTGCACCTGTGGGCCCTGAGCCAAGAGAGTTAATCCTGGGAAGGGGGTCCAAGTGTAGGCACCAAAAGGCAGGTATAGCAAGCATTTCTCACAGAAGCTGGGGAGCTGGAGTGCTTTCTAAGGCTCTTCCTGGGGTCGGTCTGAACAGACACAGTGAGCAAGAACTGCTGAGGTCAGCTCAGCATGCAGGGTCAAGATGAGCTGAGTCAGAGGAGGACCAGAAGTACTTCTACAAACTAAATCACTGCAAAACTGGTCTGCAGTGGATGTCCAACTTAAGAGATTTACATTGTTGGGACTTACAATGTTGGCATTTCCTTTCATTTGTCCTTAACTGATTGCTCTAAGTGACAAGAAGCACTTTTGTGCACAAAGATTATGATATTTTGCATCTCTGAAGAGCTATAATGTCTTAAAGTTGCAAGCATCCACACTAATCAAGAAGACCTGGTTAAATCTAGTTTTCAGGCTTTATTTCCAGAGCAAACAAAAACAGGTATATTTTAAGACTTCTGCATTTACTGCTCATTGTTAGTACTATTTGCTTGTGCAGTTAAGGCCTTACTCTTAAGTACTATAATGGAGCACAATCTCATGATTTACTTTTCTAATGAGAAACATAAATACGAACCTTAATTACAAAGATTATTTTCACTCCTAAGAATGAAAGCCTATAACTAAAACATGACTTCTTACCAAAAAAAAAAAGTAGTTAAATAATAAAAAGAAACATAAATACCTCACAGATCCACAACCGTTCTCTATTGTAGACATTCTCCACTCATTTAGGAGGAGATACTGCAAAAATATTGCTAAAATATATACATACACAAATATATGTGTATATATACAACTGATGGCTCAGCAGGTAAACAATCTGCCTGCAATGCAGAAGACAAAGGAGACGTGGGTTCGATCCCTGGGTTGGGAAGATCCCCTGGAGGAGGAAATGGCAACTCACTCCAGTATTCTTGCCTGAACAATCCCATGGAGAGAGGAACCTGGTGGGCTGTAGTTCAAAGGGTTGCAGAGAGTCAGACACAACTGAGTGACTAAGCACATGTACACATACACACACACACACACACACACACTCTCAAACCCTTATATTAAAAAGTGACCCTTCTTAGGTGAAAGGTCTCAATCAAAATAGCAACAAACAAACAGAAGGATTTAGGTAAGACTGAGGAGAAAGGTTTGAGTGGAGAGTATGAAACAGCAGCATAAAACCATGGAGCACACAGGCAACACCAGGGTACACGGTGGGGCCTCACCCTACAGTTGAGCAGCGTGTACAGCACGTGGTCAGGGGTGGTCTGTGCCCTCCACTGCAGGACCTCCGAGAGGAACAGGAACTGGAACAGAGCACAGCTGTTAGGTCCAGACCATCCTGGGCATTTGGGCTGGCTCAGCATCTAACAGTAGGGTCTGTCGGGGTGCTCTGAGGGTGCCTTAAGACAGGAGAGAATAATCTCTAACAAATATAATTGACAGGATAAGCAGGCGCTTACAATGCTTTCCTGGCAGTGACTGGAATTCACTGTGTCTGATTCAGATCCAGAAGTTGGAGGGCTGGGGCCGTACCATCATGAGGGAAGTCCTCTGAAATCTGCCCAAGGATGGGAAGATGCCACTGCCCTTATAGACAGAGTAGTCGACACAGATCTACCCTGTTTCAAAAATGGGCTCTCTTAAATTTGCTGTGTTTACAGTGGTCACCTCTGAAGGCATTCAACAGCCCTGAGATCACACAGATCACATGCACCCACTAACATGTCTACCGTAACAAGGACGGTCCTGTTTCATGTCACCGACACAGCAATCGCCACAGGTTCATCTTAATCCATTTTATGATAGAAATGCAGTGTGAGGTGTGGAACATGGTCATCAAGCACTTTCTATGAACATGTTACTACATGTTACCGAACTGGCAACATTTTAAATGGCTGATTTTGTCATATTTCCTTGGAGCCCCCACAGAGTGGGACCACCTTTTGGTGAATCACCAGAGTTCTTCAGCTGAATGCTATAATGGGGACTTGCAGCTGCGTGGGACAAACTGTGTGTCTGATGCTTATGTGGAGAAGGGTCTAAATATTCCTCCTACAACTCCCAACGCTGCTTTAAGAATGTCTGGCTTTTAAACCTGGGTTTTGAATTGACACTTCCTTGAATTGCAATGATCCAAGGACTGAAACCTCACCATAAGGTGGCCAGGAGGCAGTGTGAGTGTCCAGTCAGAGCTGGTGGAGAACCAGAACAAGTGTGCAGGGAACACCAGGACAGGATAGGGACTGCAGACGCTGGCTTCAGGCCTGCTGGTCATGGGCTGTGTCATCCACCCACTTCTGTGCCATGTGAGGGGTCCTAAACACTGCACCCCAGCAAACACGCTTTCCTTACGAGATTACAGAAGGGTCTTGCAGGGAGGCAGGAAGAAATGCCATCAATGCTAACACTGGGCTGGCAGAGAGGGCAAGTGGGAGTCAGTGACACCTGTGACACAGCATCTGGGCAGGAGTGGAGAGGAACCAGACAAACTCTCACCTTCCGGGCCTGGTCATTGTCTTCTATCTGGCCCAAGTCTCTGCCACTGGCCTGTGCGATCCTCTTCCCAGACACCAGGTTCCCCACCATCACAGAGGCAGGGCCGATCTCTGCAAAGCAGCAGCAGCACACACATGAGGTAGGACGCGAGTGAAGTTCCTGAAAACATGACTTCCCACTTTGGGAAGGAGCTTACTCCGATTTCCTTTCAAAGATGTGACTTTGAAAAGCCTGATTAGAACAGGGTTTCAAGTAAGTCACTACCACGAAAACAAAGACAAACAGGAGCAAACCTCAAGTGAGGGGGAACAGAAATAAAGCTTTCAGCATCTTCCCTAAGCGTCCTCCCAGGCCACTGCCTTTGTTCTCTGGTGAAGGGCATTCAGTATTTGCTGGAAAAAACTAGCTTTTTGACAAGAGTCATATAACCTTCATTATTTAACAAGAACAGATGAGACACCAGATACCATTAGAGAATCCTTCCTTAAAACTGCCAGTTACATGAAGCTGTCCTTTCCGCGTTGCCTCAGAGTGGTGTGGATGCCCTGGCACTACTCAGTGCCCTGAGAGGCAGGTGACCAGCCGGTTCTCACAGCCCACTCGCTGGGTCACACTTCCCTGTCCACAGTTCCCAGTCATCCGGTGACATCTGAGTACTGCAGCCCTGCGGTGGTCGTAGCATTTACCAGTGATCCTTCATCCTAAGCATCTGTCTTGAACTCTGGTCACCAACGGCGTCCCAGTACCTGGGCCCACTGGGGGCCAGGACACCAGGTCGAGGTGTCCAGGAATGAACAGGGTTAGAGGAGGGAGAGGGAGTGAAGCCTCCCTGGGGAGCCCAGAAACTCTTGTCCATTCAGTACAAACATGCCAGGCTTTTTTCCTATCCTTTTCTCATGCTCATGAAGGGCTGTGCCCTGTGTCTGTCTTGGCTGGCCACCCGAAGCCAGTGCCCACAGGATGTGAAGAAGTGGATGCTTCACTGGGAAATAAGTCTACCCTCCACACCACAAACAGGGGTCAAAACAACAAAACAGAGGTAAGAGGAAAAAAAAGAGAGGAAGAACATTAATAAGGAATCTGAGAATATTAGAAAACTTCAGAGAAAGATTACTGGCAAATGCCAACCTAAGGTGCCCAGAAAGCAGTGAGAGCTGAGGCCTTGTGAGTTCTTTCAGGGAGGATATAAGCTCTACCATGGGAGTCCCAGCCCGGCCCCACAGGCTACTCTGCTGGCAGAGCGTGGTGGTCAGCCAGTGGGTGACCCCGTTCTTCCTGCAGCATCAGTGCCCTCACCTGAATCTGGAGAGACGGCTCATTCTCACTGCATCAAGCTTGCTTTGGTAGGTGGCCTGGTTCCTATGTCTACCACCACTGTGCTGTACCCAGGGTCCATCAACCATCTCTAGACAACTTGTCATTATCTCTGCCCCTGCTGCCATGCTTCATCAGTGGAGCAAAGAGCATCAGGCCTGGGTCTGTCTCTCCAATACTCTGGCCCTACAGCCTTGGGTTAGTTCCTGAACCCCTCTGTGGCATGATCTCACTTCCTTGTAAAATGGAGACAAGAACACCCACTCCTTAAGGCTCCAAGAGGAGGAGACAGGTTAATACCAATAATGTATATAGGCATGGGCGGCTTGTGCCAGGCCTGCTACTCGTCATTCTAACACCCCTTGGGCTCACCTGGCCGCCCCCCTGGTCTGTTTGCATGTCAAGCCTGGGGGCTGGGGGCTTTCCATCACTATACTAACACCACATTCTTGCAATAAATTCCTCTTCACTGATAACTGGGTGCCACCTTAAAGAGCATAATCGTTGCTAGGAGGACCAAGTCAGATGATTTATAATTACATGTTCCCTGATAGTTCAGTTGGTAAAGAATCCGCCTGCAGTGCAGTAGACCCTGGTTTGATTTCTGGAACGGGAAGATCCGCTGGAGAAGGGATAGGCTACCCACTCCAGTATTCTTGGGCTTCCCTTATGGCTCAGCTGGTAAAGAATCCACCTGCAATGCAGGAGACCTGGGTTTGATCCTTGAGTTGGGAAGATCCTTGGAGAAGGGAAAGGCTATCCACTCCAGTATTCTGGCCTGGAGAATTCCATGGAATGTATAGCGCATGGGGTCACAAAGAGTCAGACACAACTGGGCGACTTTCACTGAACTGCAAATCAGCAGACAAATGTTCAGCATCATGATGACACCACAAATGAAGCTGCAGAACTCCTCACAGGCTCCAAGGGCTGTAAGCTATCGAAGAGGTTTGCAGGTTTTATTCTAACGTCTGTAGGAAGGAGCGGTGACCCTGAGAGGTGCTTTGCCAGAGTCCTCAAGGAGGTCTGACACCTGCCAGGGAGGCTGGGCTCAGGTACTGCCAGCACCTCTCCTTCCCAGTGGCCCTCGCCCTGGGCCTGGACTCCACTACCTTCCTCCCACATGTGGCAGCAAGACAGTGTTTAGGAGGAGGCTGACCTGACAAAGTGTATGACCAGAGGCTGGAGAAGAGGAAGGCTGAGAACAGGGTTGGTGTGGCCCTCGCCCAGACCCAGGACCACCCCAGGCCCTCACAGCCCTTCAGACGTACCTGGTTGCTTCTGCCGAGGCTTAGGCAGGTTTGTAACGCATGTGTGGGGACACATGAGGACATTGCAAGGGTGAAGTGAGCCCTCCAGGAAGAGCTGCTTCGTTTCTGACAAATGGATGCCCCCGAGTGGGGTTTTGGGGAGGGTGTTTGCTGGAACCAAGGCCAGACAATAAACCCCAACTTGATGTATACTGTCGATTGCCTGGAAAGCCAGAAGAGAAAGAACCATGTGAAGCAGGTATAGTGAACAGACAAAGAGCCAATACTCAGACTGTGCACAGCACAACACACAGAAGCACATGGAGCACCCGCAAAGCTCCCATCATGGAGACACTGAGGTCAGGAAGGCAGGTCGCCAACCCAAGCAGAACACACAGGTCACAGAGCATGCGTGGAACACCACACACGTGAGAACGGACACTGGGAGGAAAAAAGCACGCTCTCAAAGTCATAACAAGAACTCCTGCTGCGACCTCCATGAGCGAATGGGAGCAGCTCTGCACACCTCTGACCCCTAGGCCAGGTCTATTTAGCTCCCCACCCCCAGGAGGCAAGCCCAGGTTCTGCAGCTGATGAGTCTCTGGTCAGAAGGAGGGATAAGCAGAGCGCTCAATGGCACGGGGAAAATGATGTGAGCAGGGAGGGGGCTCGGGGCAGGCGCAAGCTACCTGCAGCACCCTGCTCATCCACTGGAAGCTGTCCTCTTCCGTGGAGTCTGGCCTCTGCTCAGCCACAATCACAATCCTTTCGTCGTGCAGGACAGTCACTGAAAACACGGCTATTCTGTGGATGCAGACAGGACACGTTGGTGAGCACGTGCTGGAGATGCTCACAGAAGGACTGGCCCTGCCATGAAGGGCTTCACAGCTACTATGACCAGAGAGCTCAGAGGTTCGCACCAACTACCCCCCGGGAAAGAAAAACTGCAGCTGCCAACTTCCAGGCGCTCACCCACAAAAGCACAGGGGGAGAAGTCTGACAAAGCCAGGGGCAGGTGGAGGACGACTGCCACACTTCTTGTGGAAGCAGCCTGCTGCAGCTTGGGCAATGGGTCTCAAGCCAGGACAGACAGGAGTTGTGCAGGTATCAAAACTGCTGAAATTTACTGGGACCTGCAATTTGCATCTTGAGTTTGTACCTGCGAAGCAATATTCTCCCAGTGAGCAGAACTTTGCCATTGGGGAGTTTTGGTTTTCTGCTAGCCCAGATTCTCTCAGGGGAAGCACAGACTGGCCCTCTGGGGGGGGGTCCTCTGCACAAAGGTGGCTGAGCTACACCCAACCCGAAGCTCTACGTCTTCCTGCTCCTGCCAGCTCAGCTACACAGGGCGAAACCCAGAGCAGCTGACTTCCTCCAAATCAGCAAAACCTCAGGAGCCATGGTCAGTGATCCAGCATTGGCTGTGTGCCAAGCAGGGGTTAGGAACACCACCCAGCAGGAACCCATGGGAGGCAGTTTATGGCTCATTTGCTACCTTTGGGTGAATGAACTGCAACAAGATAAATGCTTGGTTCTTTTCTTTGTGTAGTTTATTAATTAAAAATATGCTTTTCAAATGGATATGATTCTTTAACTTGGAGAACCTAGTGAAAATACATTTATCGGGCTCAGAAAATTTTCATAAAATTGGACATTAAGAACTGCACAGAATCACAGAAGTGACAGAGTTCAGGGGCTTCAGTGTACAGAGGACAGAGAGTCCCATTAGTTTAAGCAATTTTCTGCAGCTTTATATAAAAAGTGTAGCCTGTGGAGAACTATACAAACCACAGAGCATACCCACCTTCCTCTGTAGACGAACTTCATGGGCTCCACAGCCAGTGCTGTGGCCACGATGTCGTCGGCGTTGTGTCTGCGCCCGCTGACCACCATAAGCCCGTCCATCTTGCCCACCACGAACACAAGCCCTCCAGGGCCAACGAAGCCGAGCAAGCCCGTCCTCACGAAGGGATACTCGCTGACCGGGGCCCCTGAGCTCGTCACCGGGAACACCTGGGGACAAGGAACTCTTGAGTGCCTGCTGGGGCCTGACCTCCGCCCTCCTCCGTGAAACCCACTGCTCCTGCTTCCCTCTGCTGGGTCTCTTCACCTGGCCCTGGTGGGAGAAGCCCAGATCTGCACAGCTGCCATGAGTGCCCGCCTGCGGACACATCCCCTTTCCCCATTCCCACTCTCACAGCTTGTCCCTGGCCCACATGCAGGGCCCTCTGAAGAAGCCTGCCACAGTCTAACGAACTCTAATTCATTCTTCTGCTTATAAAACCACAGCATAAAAATGGTTAAGTGGAGAAGCAAGGCACACTTTAAATAACATCTGTCAGTAGTAAAATGATTCTTGTTCATTACACTGCTGTCTTCCTTACTGGAAACACACTCAAAAATACAGAGGGAGCAGCCCCACCACGAGTTCAAACTCGACCCCTAGTTTCCTCCCACCTAACACATAAGCCACACAGAATAGAAGACAGGTTTCACTTAGACCGTGTCTGGCTCAGTTTCAAGGGCACTTAGAAACCTGAATCCAGACTCAACAGATCTGCCTGTACAAGCCACATCACATGTGTTCACATTCAAAGTTATATTTATAGCCTTTAAAAAATGTATCCCCAATCAACTCTTTGCTAACATACAACTTAGTCAGAGTGTGCTCCTCCTAAGGTCAGCACACTTGGTGAAATGGTAAGAATTCTGAGAATGTTGGGTTTATCAGGCAGTGTGCACATGTGTGTGCTAACTGCACGCCATACCATGTGCACACAGCACGGACACACGCTTATGTGGTGGAGGCAGCTGTGTAGTGTGAATGCTTGGCCGAGGCGGACAGTCCCTAAGGAGGCCACTGCGCCCTCCCTCGGCAGGGCTGCGCGCTCCCCAGCCCCACCCATCAGCTGCTGCTCTTTCTAGATGGGTGAGAATGGCAATGAGAAAAAGGCCGCCTCTAGAGAAACTGTACTTGCTCTTTCTCAACCCTGGTTATGAGGCGAAAACAAGGCTGCTAAGCCAAATTTATCAAAAAAGCTATATAAAATGGCAGGAGAAAGTACAACCATTTTAATTACCATGAACATGTTTTACTGAGAAATCACCATCTCCTTTCACATCTATTCCACACACCTGGCAAAAGCTGTCCGATGGGGCTCACCTGCCACCTACCTCGAAGGTGTTCTTGGTCATACCCGAGAGGCCATAGTAGGACATGCCCGTGGCCACTGCACACACGCAGAGCTCCCCGACTTCGTCTGTCCTGCACAGCTGGGGAACCCCGTCCGGCTTCACTGAACACATGATGGCTGAATGCAAAACAGGAAGCACAGGTGACTTTAGAGAGGGAGTAGGGGGAGCTGGAGAGGAGAAATAAATGGATACAAAAAAGAACACAAACAGAAGTAGCATCTGCAGCAAAACCACAAGTGAAAGAGAACAGGCCCTCAGAGTCCCTGAAGCAAGTTGTGATTTTCTTGTTGCAGTAAAACATTTCATAGCTGTGCACTGCTGTAAGTTTACGGTGTAAATGGGATTTACACACCATGCAGACATGAGGATGACATTGAGAACAGACCATATGGCGTGTGTCATCAGCCAGTGCACACGGCCTCCAGGACACAGTCTGAGCCCTGAAACCAATGAGTACAGGACACCTGCTCCAGTCTCTTGAGCCTGTCTGAATAGAAAGCCTCCCTGTCCCATGGGAAGCTCCATCTTTACCTCAGACTCCCCATCGAGGCGGGCCCTCAGGAAAGGCTGAAGGGTGCTAGTTCTCCAGCCTGTGGCTCTGCACCCACCCCCACCCTCACCTCCAGGCATCACGAGGCCGACGTCCTGCACGGTGAGCACAGACAGCTTTTCCTCCGAGTCCACGCGGATGACCCCGTAGGTCAGCCCATGCATGGACAGGACGCCGCGGCCTGGGGGCTGGTTGCTGTCGTCGGTGGGCCTATGAGGACAGGTTGCGTCTGATTAGAAGTATGTCAGCTATCTGAACACAGACACGCGTGTCCACATGCCACCTGCACACCAAGGCTGCCCCTTCAGGCCCTAAGGGCAGACACAGCTGTCACATGCCCTGTGTTCTCTGCTCAGGACACACTGAGGTCTGCTCCTAAAAACTGCTAGACTCCTGAGAAGCATGGAGATCCCATAGGGCTCCCTTGTGTCCCTGCCTTCCCCTTACATGCATGCACTAGACACCAACCAACTCCTCCAACTTACTCCTTCTCCCTGCAAGGTCGGATCTTCTAGATTTGAAAATGGCTAAGAAGGGAAACTCAAGTCTCCAGGAAGGAAAATGACAGCAGTCAACAGAAATGCCAGACTGTGAGTGTGGCCTCCAGGTCAGACGTATGCTGAGTGTGCGCACTCTCAGTTTTAAGAACTGGCAATTATTTGGATGAGAGACCAGCTATCAAGTGCTTGATGGTTAGGGAAGGTACAGCTTCCCACATCCAGGGTCTGCTGTCACCACCCCAGTTCATCTCCACTTGTGTCCTCACTGCTTCCACTCAGCATCTGGTGGTGCTCGCCCTCCATGCCCACCCACTTCCCTGGGGCCCAGGCCTCCTCCTTGCCTCCGGCAGGGTGCCTCATGGCCCTCTCCTTCACTGTCCCCCAGGGTGGCTCGTCACCCCACTAATAACACCTCCATGCCCTCCTCCACAACAGGTACCTTCTAACCATCCACCCAGGCCTCCTCCATGAGGGCAGGGGCTTTCCTCTGGGTCACTGCTGAACCCCCACCCCTGGAGTAGCGTCCAGTAAAAAATGTCTGCCGACTAGATCAGTGAATAAACAAAACATTTACAGGATCATGGATTTTATCCCTGAAAACAAAAGACTCTTCAATGTGAGCAGAGTGAGAGAATATAATTTCAGTAAACTTAACGTTTGTTTCTCTAATTTTCCAAATATTTTTTCTATACGATTGCTGGAAAAAGCCAGATGATCTTTTTGGCCAACCCAATACAAACACCTAAGGTGTTTTAGGACCTAAAATACAAACTATAGATAGCAGTCTGCCATATGGCTTTGAAGTATTTCATGAAGGTTTATAATGAAACTAAAAAACATAAATGGGGAAGCAAAAGCTAAAATTTGCAATAACGGGTATTTGAATCAAGTTATTGGTATATTTTAAAAAGAAGCATATATATCAGTTACATTTCAATTAAAAAAAATAAGAGTCTGAAAATCAAACTATTCCATCTGTAACAACCAAGAGGAGTAGCACTAAAGAATACAAAAGCAAAGTTGCCCAAATAATAAGACCCACATGAAACCACCTGGAAATGAGCCCCAAACAGTAGAACTGATATTGATCTCCTGGCTGTATCTTTTCTAAAGGCTCCAATAAAATTGTAAAATGAAAGAGGAGCCTCGCAGAAACCCTAGGGGGCCAGGACTCCCTCACCCTCATCCTCAATCAAGACCTCATGTTGAGAGTCAGAATCATCAGCCTGAGCACCTGCTGTGGACAGAAATATGCTCCCTTCAGAAGACATGTTCCTGTGCCAACCCCCTGTACCCAGAACGTGACTTTGTTGGGAAACAGGGTCTTTGCAGAAATAAGTAGTTTGTAAAGGGTTATAGGTCTACAAGCCAGGGTTGCTGCACCACCAGAAGTTGGAGAGATGCCCAGAACAGATTGCCCTCAGAGCTCCAGACAGAGCCAACCCTGCTGACAACTTAACCTCAGACACTAAGACCCCAGAACTGTGAACTGTTACTAAAGCCCAAGCAAATGAACATTCTTAATAAAATTTATAGGTACTCCTGTTTTTATTTTAAAAATCCACATGAAAGCAAAATGCTGAACCAGCCAAGACATATCCCAAGTATGGGAAGATTTAAGAACTGATATGTTGTGACCAAGAAGCCAGGACGAGAAGTTCTTTCATGACCCAGCAGTGTCTTAGATACGAGATCCACTTTCCAACATCCAGTATTTAAATATCTTAAAATCATGAACTGCATTTATTATAGGAAATTTTCAATTATGTTTGTAAAATGCTATTTATGGGAAGACTGAGTTCACTCACCTAAATGTAAACCAACAGTACTAACTTTGCATTACTGTAATCTACGCCATATATTATATTTAACAGAGTCCCTGCAAGTCACACTTTCTTGGCAGCTTTGCAAAATACATGCAAGAAGGCAGCACAGAAGCACCTTAACTCCCAGGCACAGTACTTGGCCTTGCTGCTCACTTGCTCACACCCCTGCGATCCTGGTTGTGTCCCCCAACCTTTCCGCAGGACCCGTTGTGCCAAGGAGGGAGCAGGAGCTGTGCTCAACTGGGCATTTCATGTGCCAGACAGTCCTGAGCCCTTTACACACCAACTTACTCATGACTGTGAACCTGCAGAGGCATTGCTACTCTCCCATTTTACAAAATAGAAAACCAAGGCTCAGAAATATTAACTTAGTTGCCTGTGTGAGTGGAAGGGGTTGTGGGGATTCAGCCCCACAGAGGAGCCCCTGCCCAACCATCCTGTCTCCTTTCCCAACACTTTCCCTTCCTCTGGCCTAGAAGACTAGGCAATTTTTAGTTCACTGTAAGTTTTTTCATGAAATTTTAAAACAGTGGTATGAGTAATGTGAGCACACCCTTCGGATGGACACAGCAAGCTCTGCATGAGAACACACGGCAGAAGGCTAAGACTCTGCTCACCTCCAGCTCCACCCCCTCCTCTGGCAGCCACTACCCACGGTTAAGAGTGAAGTTTCAGTCTTTTTGGCCCTATTGCCTATAAAGTATGTGCACACACAAATATGTTTACACCAAAGAGAAGCAGAACCTCATGTACACATTCTTCTGCAACTTGCTGTTCTCACCAAACACCTCACAGAACTTCCCACATGGGTGTGTGCCTGTTAACACATACAAGATGTGTCCCGGACACAGCAACGAACTGACCTGCTTTAATTATTACATGGTGTTCAATAATACGAACACATTTTTCTTTCATTTAATTTGTATGCATTTGGAAATATTTCTGTAAGATACGTACCTAGAAAGGGAATAGAGTGATCAAAGAGCATATACATTTAAAATTTTAATAAAGCCTAAATACCTTCTCAAAATAGAGAAGCAAATGGCAACCCACTCTAATATTCTTGCCTGGAGAATTCCATGGATAGAGGAGCCTGGTGGGCTACAGTCCTTGGGGTTGCAAAGAGTCGGACATGACTAAGCATGCACGCACACACCTTCTCAAAAGACTGCGTCATTTTGCAATCCCACCAAGAGTGAATGAATATTACTATGTTTTCACTCACAGTCCATTGCACTATGGGCTCAGAATGCTGTTCTTAAGCATTTTACGTATGTTAACTAATGTCTTCTTCACACAAGCCAATGAGACAGGCATGACCGTTCCTCACTCATAGACAGGACATGCACCACCAGGGCGACGGTGGTGGGGTTGGCCAGGCAGCACGCCCAGACTAGCTTCAGAACCCGTGTCTTCCACGTCGGTGCTAAGCTAAGCTGCCCTCAGCCTTACCCGTTTCCACACACCTGTGCTGACACTGATTACCAACCTTATAACTGTTTCCAATATGGTGAGTAAAATGCATTTCTCATTGTTATTTCAATTTGTATTTCCAAGATTATTAACCAAGTCAGGTGATCTTTTTCTCCATTAACACCCTCCTAGGAAATAAAAAATCCAAGGAGATAAACTAGGTGATGGGAGAAAAACCAATCCCAATAAGCAAGATTCTTAGGAATTTCAAAACATCTACTTTAATAATCAAAACAAGTAAGCTGAATAATGGCCGAGAGTGCCACAGACCCATTTGTCAGCTTCCAGGTTCAATTCCAAGGTGAACAGTGTACTTATGCATCTCACACAGAACACAAATTACAGGAGGAACCATCCTGGCAATCTCAGGACCACACAGAGCTGTCTTCACAGTCTAAGAAAGCACACAGCTAGGAATGGCGAACACCGCCATGGTGGAAAAAGGGAAAAGCCCATTTGAAGCCAAAGAAGAGGCCCCGCAAGGAAGGAGCTGATAGAGAAGGCCTTCAGTGGGCAGTCTGTACCCACTGTTATTTGTGGTGCCATTTTTAGCCTCTAACACACTCAACATGATCAGCTTTGAGCTGATCACGCTTCTACAAGGCCTAAAGAAAGAACTCCCGCACATGCAATGAACACATCAACACTGTGCAAACAGCTAGCCAGGCTTAAACATGCAGCGATGCTAAGTAAGTGGGGTCAAGTCAGCAACAAAGATTCTGAGGACTTCCACTGCTGGGACTCAACAAGGTAACTACATCTTCTTAGTGCCACTGACATCCTCCAAGACCTCAGCTAGCTGGGACAACAAAGGCACAAGGTTGAAACATAATATTCCCCAAATTAGGAGTTATTTTAATGTAGTTTTGTCCCTTTTCTCTGATGAGAGCAATACATGCCACATTAAAAAACCATTTTAAGAGCTGAGTAACATACAAAGGAACGTTTCTCCCTATATCACACCCTCACCTATTCAGTAAGTATGTAGTTAGATTTTTTTTTCTGCTAAATCTATTACTTACAGAGGCTTAATTTTCTCTCAGCCAGAAAAGGGATCACACCATACACATTGTTTACAAGATGTGTTCTTCATTTGTCCTGGTTACTTTTCCCTGTCAGAGAGCAATCATCCAGAACCAGCAGGGAGACAGTCTGCAAGTCTGGGGTTAGGGAGGCTACTTCCCAGCGTCTTCCTCTGTGAACCTCAGTCTTCATCAAAGCAAATTTCTGTGCTCAATTCAGTATAACACCAAACACAGTAAAATCAACTCAAACACACATGATCAGGACAATGAGATAATATTCATCTCTGCTCTTCACTGCTACCTCATTAAGTCATTTTAATTTAGATGATTATCATCTCCAAGCTATTTTGTTAGAGAAGTTTTAAAATTTTATCTAAATTTTTAGATAAAATGACGAACAATGTATTTTTATCTCTTATGTTTTAAAAATAAGATTATGGATCTCCAAACTCTGACATTTTGGGGCAGTCAAAAATATTCTTGAAAACCCCACTTCAACCCCATAGGCTGGGTTAACTGTTTTTCAGTCTGGATCACTGGTTGGTTTGCCTCTGTCAGAAATCGTCAAATTTCAGTACAACCTAGGGGCTACATGGTAAGGACAGTTCCATGTTTGCTATCTTTGCCTTTTGTTTCTGACCAGCTTTCTAACTACTAAATTAGATACTTTTTCAAGGTGGAAATATTTATGGTGGCACAGGGGTATCTTTACCATTCTTTGGAATTACTGACTTAACTACTGTGTTTTATATATATATATATATATATATACACACACTTTTTTTTTTAATTGCCAAAGTGTCAAGGTACTGAAAGAATACCTTGTAGTTAAAAGGGCCACAAAAAGTTTTTTTAGTTCAATCAATATTATCACAATGTAGCTGTTAAACAATGGGCTCTATCATCTATATTTTAGAGATGGAGACACAATCAAATGCAACCAAGGAGAAACCCAGTCCAGAAAACAACCTATTGGCATCCATCTTGTCCTGGTTTTGTAATTCTTCTGTTGAGTTCAGGTGTCATGGATCCTTACTTCTCCAGTAATTTTTATTCTACAATTAGCCTTCAGAGAAAAAAATACTAAACATTCATCTGGATGCACACTGCTGGCCCAGACATTGGCCAGGGCCCTGCTGCCAGCTCTCCAGTGCACAGGTACTCCCTGCTCCTTTCCAAGCAGGATCCGGAGGTGACTGTGTCCTTCTCGCACCCGAACCTTCCAGGACACTCCCTTTCATGTAGGTGAGAGGCCTGCTGCTGCCTTCAAGAACAGGGACATCAACATTACTTAGTAGCCATGACCACGGGTGCCAAGCCACCAAACCTGGTGTCCACTCTGGCAAGACCAACTCAGAGCAGCCTCAGAAGGCCAGCCCTCCTGGCTTCCACACCCAGATCCACTGGCTGCCCAAGCAGCTTCCCTGTAACAAGCTGGCTTGAAGATTTACAAACATTTTAACAGAAGACCATCACAGAGCAATATGTGTTCAGAAAGTCTGAGCAATGGAGATGCATCGGCAATTTTTCTTCACTGAGGACCACAGGCCAACCACTCAGTGCCATTTTCTACTTAAATGGACAAAAGCCAAGCGGGCAATCATCTGCTTCCAGCTCTTTACTGCAAGTTCAATCTCTTCTTCACCACAGGGTAAAACAAGCTGTCCTGGGAAGGTTATTCAGACAGGGCACAAATGCTCAGACAACAGCATAAAGGAAAAAATCAGCTCCCAACCCTTCAAGTGAGAATGAAGGACTCAGCAACAGAAACAGACTGACAAGGCAGCCAATCACTTGTTTTTTGCTTTTTTACGTTTTCTTTTAAAGATCATCCTATGAGTACTAGACAAAGTGTGAGTGCTGCAATGCTTCCCATGCTGATTTTATAATATTTAAGAAAGTGTCCAGTTTGTCCTCACCCCCAAATCCACAGGAGCAATGATGAGGCCTCCCAGGCCCCCACTCAAAACTTGAGTGAATAGAATGGATCAAAGCTGTTTTTACTTAATAACTTGCTCTCTCACTTTTTAAGTGTGCAAAGTGCACTTCAAGTTTCAGGAAAAAAAAAAGCACAAAACACAAAAAGACAGATTCATATTCCAAAAGCAAGACCATTCTGTAGACACAGCCATGTGTGTGGATACCAAACAGAACAGGAATCTGACCTCTAGCCACTGGTCACACAGCCTGTAGAGGAAGATGTTCCAAAAAAAATGAGTGTTCTCACAAGTTTGCTTGAAAATGAACTTAAATATGAACATGTAAGAAACAAGGATGGTGAACGAAACAGGTTCTAAACAAGAGTTTAGCATGTGTTTTTTGTCTACATTCACCCCGAGACAGAGACCTTGTCACCCACTTCACTGTCACGCTGTCTGAGTATGACACCGTCACAGAGCAATGCCCTCCCTGCACAGCCAGCACTCACAGCTCAAACGCAGCACATGCAGGTCTTCCCTGGCATTAGAGCATCACCCCAGAGCCCCAGGATGCTGCCCCACACCCTACCTGTGTCCATGCCTTCTCCCTCTCCACTGTCTCAGCCCTTCTCAGGACCAGCCTCATGGGCGTGTGGGCAGTAGGGACATGGCCTTTCTGCTGCTGCTGCTTTCTCAGGGAATCAGATCATGATACTATAACTTTATGCAGTTAGCTGCACCTAGTCAGTCAAGTGAAACTAAAGCAAACAAACAAAAACCCACATGACTTCACTCAGGTAAAATGCAAACCTACCTCTTTCTGCTTAGGTGAGTGTACACATCCAGTATACAGACATGTGGGAAAGGGCTGAACTTTTCACAGCCTTTTGCTGCTGGTGAATTACAAAGGGTCATTGTAAGTGTACAGCAAGTGACTTTTATGCCTCACTTTACATATTTTCCATTTTTCTTTTATTCATCTATTAACAAAATATACACTAAACACCAACCATCAGCCAGAGACAGAGAATAAGCAATAATACACCAGTGAATCTGCCAGCCTGTGAGAAGGAAGCAAATGCTGAGAGGGCATCACAGTAAGTCATGTGAGCATGTGGTGGTCAGGGCAGGCCTCAGCCATGCTGCCCTAGGGGCACACCAGAGACCAGGAGGTCTGGCCACAGGGAGGGAGGATGGGACCAAGAAGGGGCGTGACCAGACAGACTGTGTGGCCTTGTGGCTCCTGGTCAGATGGGACAGCAGGGCAGAAGGGTGGGAACTCAGGGAGGCAGTGGAAGAAAGTGTTGGGTTTGGATGTCCCCCGGCAAACTGGACAGGATGCTGGAGCTGGTGGAGGTGTGGGGTGTGCTTACATGTGGCTCCAGTGGATGGTAACAGAGGACGGGAGTGGAGGCTTAAACTAAAAATCACGTCTACTCGGCCTCCACCTCTCCTTCCCACATGAAAGGAGAACTGAGTCCACAGTGGCCAAGACCTAAGAGATGAAGACCAGCCCCCAATTTTCACAAGCCCCTGGATCTAACCTGAACTCCTCATGGACAGGGAACTCATGTGAAGCCTGGGAGGGGGGAAACAGGAGGGACAGTGGCTACACACAGCCTGGAGCAGACACGGGGTGAGGGCACTGGGGCTGATGTGCCAGGTGCAGGGAGGAGGCACAGGTCTAACTGGTCCACAGTGACTTAATCAGTAAGTCAGTCTACCCTCTGCCCTTTCTATCACAGGAGGTGGTTGTGAAAATCAAGGTAAGACTGAAAAGCACTTTTTCAAATGTACACGTTTTGGACAAACTCAAGGTAAATAACACTATGGCGAGCACCTGGCTGGTCTTGAAATGCACCCTGAACTGCCCCCTAGAACCTCTCTCCTACCAGGTATGATGGGCATGAAGTTTGTGATTTCAAGTCACATCAAAACCAAAATAGGTGGTCAGGTAGCACATCTCCACAGTGGAGATTCTCTGTGAGCATCTCAGCACGTGGTAATTTGCTGGCTGTCTGAGGCCGGTCATCTCCAGTGCTCTGTTCACTTTACTGCACAAAGTAAACCATTTTCTGAGGCACTGCAGACAGATGTGTGCTGCCTACAGGTGCTGTATCTCCGGAACCACAGGGAACCTCAAAGACATGACATCACCTGGTCAAAGCCATGAAAAAAACTCAGAAAAATAACTCAGTGAAGCAGAGATCAGCAATTTATCAGAGTTCAAACTTCTGGTCATGAATACGCTCACTGAACTTGGGAGAAGAATGGAGGAACTGAGTGGAAGAATGGAGGAATTTCCCCAAAGGCACAGAAAATGTGAAAAGAACCAAACGGAACTAAAGAATAACAGAAATGAAAATGACACTAGAGGGACCCAACAGTTCAGCTTAGAGAGCGTGGAATCCATCAGCCATCTGGAGAACACGGTAGTAAAAATCATCCAACAGGAAAAGAAAAAAGAAACAAAAGACAGGAGGACAGTTTAAGGGGCCTCTGGGACAACATCAAGTGTGCTAATGTTCACAGTATAGGGTCACAGAAGGAGAAGAGACAGAAACCCTGTCTAAAGAAATAATGGCTGAGAACTTTCCTGACCTGGGAAAGAAGACAGACCTTGAAGTCCAGGAAACACTGTGGTGTCAGGATGAAATCAAAGAGATCTCCCTAATACACACTGAAATAAAATGGCAAAGGTTAAAGATAAGAGAGAATCTTAAAATCAGCAAGGGAAAGCAACTAGTTACATATAAGGGAACCCACATAAGACTATCAGTCGACTTTTCAGTGAAACTCTGCAACCCCGAGGGTTTGGCAAGACATACTCAGAAGGCTGAAAAGAAAAACATAGAACTAAGAAGACTCTACCCACAAGCTTCTCATTCAGACTTGAAGAAGGGAGAAGAATTTTACAGAAAAGCAAAGCTGTAGGAGTTCATCACCACTAAACCATTCTTACAAGAAACGTTCAAGGGACTTTTATAAGTGGAAAAGGACATAACTAGATATAAAAAATTATTAAAGAAAAATCTCACTGGTAAAGGCAAACAGGTAGTGGTAGTGGTAAAGGTAGTGGATCAACCACCTGTGAAGCTAGTAGGAAGGTTCAAAGACAAGAGTAGTAAAATCATCTATATCCACAATAAGCAGTTAAGCAACTCACCAAAATAAAAAATGTAAAACAGAAAAAAAAAATGTAAAATAAGACATCAAAAACAAAATGGGTGGGGGGTGGAAGTAAAAATGGAGTGCTTTTAGAATGTGCTCAAACTTACTGAAAACTTAAGTGACCATCAACTTAAAACAGATGCATAAAAAAAAAAAAAAAAAACAGATGCATATATACACAGGTTGAAATATATGGTGCTCACTTCAGCAGCACATATACTAAAACTGGAATGATACAGACAAGATTAGCATGGCCCCTGTGCAGGAATAACATGCAAATTCAGGAAGCATTCTGTATTTTTTAAATTTAAGGCTGATTCATGCTATTGTATAGCAGAAACCAACATTACATTGTAAAGCAATTATCCTCCAATTAAAAAAAAATATATATGACATTCATGGCAACCACAAACCAAAAGCCTGTAACAGACACACAAAAGAATAAGGAGACAGGAATAAAACATACCACACAGAAACCATTTTTTCTTTTCTTTCACTAATAACTCCTTGCCTTGCCTATCTCCTGCCTAGAAACCTTCCATGTGTACAACCACTAAGAGCTTAAAACTCAACATTCAAAAAACTAGTAAGATCATGGTATCTGGTCCCATCACTTCATGGCAAATAGATGGGGAAATATGGAAACAGTGAGAGACTTTCTATTTTTGGGCTCCAAAATCACTGTGGATGGTGACTGCAGCCATGAAATTAAAAGATGCCTGCTCCATGGAAGGAAAGCTATGATAAAACTAGATAGCATATTAAAAAGCACAGACATCTCTCTGCCAACAAAGGAAGGTCTGTATAGTTAAAGCAATGGTTTTCTCAGTAGTCACATACAGATGTGAGAGCTGGACCATAACGAAGGCTGGGTGCCAAAGAACTGATGCTTTTGAATTGCGGTGCTAAAGAAGACTCTTGAGAGTCCCTTGGACAGCAAGATTAAACCAGTCAATCCGAAAGGAAATCAACCCTGAATATTCACTGGAAGGACTGATGCCGAAGCTGAAGCTCCAATACCTTGGCTACCTTATGAGAAGAGCCGACTCACTGGAGAAGACCCTGATGCTGGGAAAGGTTGAAGGTAAAAGGAGAAGGGGGTGGCAGAGGATGAGATGGTTAGACAGCATCACCAACTCAAAGGACGTGAGTTCAAGCAAACCCTGGGAGATGGTAAAGGAGAGGGAAGCCTGGCATGCTACAGTCCACGAGGTCGCAAAGAGCTGGACATGACTGAACAACTGAACAACATGCTAAGCACAGCAGGGGTCCCCAACCTCCAGGACCTAATGCTTGATAATCTAAGGTGGAGCTGATGTAATAATAATAGAAATACAGTGCACAATAAACAGTAATGCACTTCAATCATCCCCAAACTACCACCTGTCCCTCTCCACCTCCTTCCCCATCCACGGAAAATTGTCTTCCAGGAAACTGGTCCTGGGTGTCAAAAAGGTCGGGATCACTACTCTACAGCATCACGACTCTGAAGTCTCTGGTGTTCAATAAATAGCAGTGTGTATCTGTTAATCCAAACTCCTGATTTATTCTCCCCCAACCCCTTCTTCTTTGGTGACCATAAGCTTATTTTCTCCATATGTGTTTCTGGGAACTACTGACAAATCCAGACAGGCCCTTCTAGCCCTTTTCACCCTGAGCAAAGTCAGCTCTTATGAGCCATAACCACAGCCTGTCTCTGATAGGCACCAATGGCTCTGAAATGGGCGGCGATGCTAGAGTGACCTAGGACCAAGGGCATTGCATTTCCTGACCTTAGCAAGAGCCGCAGCAGCCCAGCTCCACACAGCAGGAGACCCCAGGCCCCAGATTCCTCTGAAGTGCTGTTGAATAGTTCAAAAGCTCAGAAAACTAGTGTGTTTACTGTGCAGTGTATGCAGAACTGCCGAAAATGAAGACAACATAAAAACCATGTGTAAAAGGGAAAAGGGATGGCCACAAAATTTTCATTTCATCTGTTTACTCTGTTCTGTTGATGTTGATTAGACACAAAGTCATGTCAGACTCTTTGCAACCCCATGGACTGCAGCATGTCAGGCTCCCCGTACTCCACTATCTCCCGGAGTTTGCTCAAATTCATGTCCAATGAGTCAGTGATGTTATCTGACCATTCATCTTCTGCTGTCCCCTTCTCCTTTTGCCTTCCATCTCTCCCTGCATCAGGGTCTTTTCCAATGAGTCAGCTCTTCGCATCAGGTGACCAAAGTACTGGAGCTTCAAGTTAAACCTGAGCCTAATACAAGCAAATGAAAATATGCATAACCTGCCAGGACGAGGTTCATTGCTCAGCATACCTACAGACAGACTTCCACTGACCTGGGAATCACAGTGAATCTCCAGAGTGATAAGTAAGCTTCTAACTAATGAATTTAGACTATTTCAGAAAATCCATTCTAGCATATACGAGAATGAAACCTCATCTTGAAAGTTGGGTCCTATTTTTATTCTCACACTAAGATAAACTTCGAAGACTTCCAGGCCTCTGTTAGCTGCTGAATGAGACCCCTCCCCAGGCTGCCCACTGAGTTAACGGATTTGTACCTCCGGATGGCCACAGTGAGAGCCTCTGGTGAGCTGGCACAGGGGCAGATGACTTCCTGGCGTAGACCTTTACTTTGGAAGACGTTGAGAAATGCATCACAGGAAGAAATAGACCCTAGACAGATAGAGGGGATGACAGTGGACAATTAAAAATATCCCGTAATATAAAATGCCTTTGAGGTTATAATTTAGGCACATGTGGAATTAGGCAGCATGGACAAATACTTCATTTAACATAACCTACCATTTCTGTTACAATGAAAGCTAATACTATTCTCAAACACAGAACTCAAGAATTTTAAAAATGCAACTTCTATATTTAACCATACATTTTTGCTGACTGAAGAACTTAACTTTAATAACTTTTCTGAGACTTATTCTACCATTTTCCATATGCATGTTCCAAGAGAGAACTCTAAACCCAACTAAATGAAGAAAACATTCCTCTATATTAATATGAGTGATGAGATCAAGATATACAGTTATCAGGAACCTATCAGCTAAACTAGTTCCTAATACAAGTTTACCTTGCTTCTTTTAAGACCTATTACTCTGCAGAGTTATGGGTAAAACCATTTGTGTATTAAACAGTTCATAATTTATGGAGTTCTATTGTAAACAGAAGAATCACTTATAAAACTAATATACAAAATTACCTGTTTGCAGATCAGATGTTCTTTAAGTGTATGATGCTTTAATTTAGAAACACAGATGCTGCAAAGTTTACTAATGTGATCAGAAATATTCATTCACTCATTTTCATTCATTCACTTTGCTTCTAGCTTATATACTCTTCTCATAAAAAACAAGCTAGCAGAATTTCTGTTGCAACTGACTGAAATATTTCTCAAGGTATATTAATAGTATTCTGTGCAATTGCTCACTTATTTTATCCAGGTAGTTTCTGGTATAGAATTTGATAATGAAATTCCATTAAAAATGACAAAGTAAATTTCCTGATCAATAAACCTGCTATGGACCATAAAATAATTATAATTAGTATTTCTTGAGCACTTATTATATCCCAAGGAACTGTACATAGGGACTGTTGCATATCTGATGACTGCGTACCATCCTGCAGCTAAAAGAAAGAGAAGAGTTTAACAAGTCACATTTCCTCAGAATCAGGAAGGAGAAAAGCCAGGACTCCACCCCCAGGGCTGTGGATGGACCTTCAGGCCCTGGTGCCCTGAGGCCCTGGTAAGACTCTCCTTCACTAAGGTGAACACTAGAAAAGGGGAAACCAAAGCCCAGGGAATGAGGCTCCTCCTACCCGCCTGGTCCTTCACTTACAGGGGTTTGCGCCATCAGCCACTATCAGCATCCGGAGAGAGGAGAGGTTGATGTCTCTCTGATCCCTGTGCGCCACCAAGGCCCAGTGCATGTCCCGAGATTTGACACAGGCCACTTTTGCTAAAGGAGAAGCAGGTGCAGTGAGTGACCGCCTGTATCGTGAGATGTGTTGACACTCAGAGGCAGCCCCCCAACGCACCTTTGTACTGGCAGACCTTCTGAATCCAGGACAGCGGGTTCACCTTCATCAGTGCATAGGGGATGCTGATCACATGCATCATGTTCATGACGCTCTGGAAGCAGGATACAGGGGTGAGCGGGCAGTAGGGTGGTGTGGGAATCCCATGAAGGGGGTGAGCAGGGGGCGGTGAGGGAAGGTCCACATGGGCATGACCCTCCAAGAGGCTGTGGGCATGGAGGTGACTCCTCAGAGTGTGTCTTGGCGTCCCCAGCTTCTATTGATACAACTTAAGAGTCTAAGTTCAAATCCTTTTCTTAGAAAAACTTAAGTGGAACAATCACTTTTTATTGGGCTTTCAGTACTAAAGCTTAACTCTCGAGAGTACTTTATTCATTTTTATTCACAAAATTTCCTTTATTAAATGTTACACTGAACTCCAAGCAGCAGTGGAGAGTTCTCTCAACCCCCACACTCTTCTATCTGGCCTGGCTCATGTAGACCAGGACCTGGGGAGAAGGCGCACCACACCTGGGGGGAGTGCACCCGTCAAGCTCCTGGCTGCCTGAGCTGCTCGGGCCGGGGAAGGCACCTATTTCTTTAAATGGATAACAAACACGACCTCTTTAAGTAAATGGGTCGGTACTCACATTTGCAGCCAGGACTCACACGTGGCTCATACTCATACTCATCCTCTGTGGCTGCACCCCCTGAGCTGGCAAGAAGGAACCACGATGTGGGGAAGCACTAGACAAACCTATCCTGTCAGTTCTGCCCCCTTTGTGGGTAGAGGTGGTACGAGAAGGCACAGAAGCTCTGGAGCAGCTCTGCCAGAAGACGACCATGTGCCCCTCCCTGCACACGTGAGCCTGCTCACCACCAGCACCCACACCTCAGGCTTGTTGCCCACTCCATGCAGCTGTGAGGCATTTTTCACCATAAAGATGATGCTTTGGAAGAGTGGGAGCTGTCTAGTCAGGGACCAACCAGCCTTGCTCCAGAAGGTGGCAACCAGAAAGAGACTCCACAACTGCCAGTTCCTGGGGCAGCAACCTACAGCACAGCAACCAGCAGGTGACAATATTCACGAGATCTACCACAGAGCTCTTGAAAGCAAGACTGTCACAAAAGAACTCCAAAAGCAACAGTTGTCAAGCAAGTAGATGGGCCAGGTACTCATTACACATGAGGCCATATGGTTCTCATACAAGGTCATCATTCCCACTAGACAGATAGGAAAACCGAGGCTCAGAGTGACTCGGGCAACAAACGATTCTTGGGCACGGGAGCAGGCAGTGTGCTGTGTCACAAGCCACAGGAGAAGGACCAAGGTCCAACTTGGGTCCTCTGGGCTGTGCTCTTCCTGCAACACCAGCAGACAAGGGGAGTGTGCATGGGGGGCTGTGCTTGTATGTCTTACTGATGAGTGTCCAGGCGCTCATGGGAAGAAGTTGCTCAGCTGGAGCCCCAAACCTTTGTCTGCAGGATGCTTGCAAGCTCTTGTACTAATAACTTCTGGTTTATCAGGAAATAACAAATCCTATTTCTTAGAGTTATGTTCCAATCACTTGTGTAAAACTGCTAGAATTTTTTGCTTCAAAAAAGATATAAAGTTTCAGCAAAAGAAACTTAAAAAGAAAAATGGATGAGTGGAAATCATCACATGTACAACAGACACAGGAAGCCTCTAAGAAGTGATGCTGAACACATCCTGAAGAAGGCCATCACTTCTCACATGGCACTAACAAAAATGAGGCCTCTACAACTCATGCTTAAGTTCTGACCAAGGGGAAATCTGTAACTACTTTTCCCCTGTAGCATAATTCCTGAAACGTTCATTAGACGATTCAGAGAGAAAAACAAGAATGTTGCAGCCAAATCAGATGTGTGAGCAAAGTGACCCAAACACAAGACGTCAAGGTTTCTGCACAATCTGAGCTGCCGCCCACGGGAAGGGAGACCCTAAACTTTCCTGAGCCTGAGAAACGCCATGCTCACACTGCAGCCCCAGAGCGTGGCCCCTAACACATACCAGTAGCTAACAACCCTCTGGTTTGCTGAGCTTTCGGAAGTTACGTTAGCTGACAACCGAAGACCTCCAGAAATGGCAGCTTCTCTTTATCACGTGGGAGGAAGGGGTCAGGTCATGACTCTAACCCTGACACTCAGCACATGCAAAGGTAAAGAGGACAGCAAAGCCAGGCTGTCACACTCACCGTGAGGATTCCATGCCAGAGCCCAACGTCTTTCTTGAAATCCAACACATTCACAATCGTTTCAGCTGTACAAATACAGAGTCAAAGATTTTAACAAAAGACAGTCATGGACCAAAGGACAAAGGAAGTTCAGTGTCACATCAGTGGCAAGGAATGGGTCTTAGAAAAGTATTACTCCACTGTCTCTGTAGAAATGCTGCAGCCTCCAGTTAGAACCTCAGAGACAGTGGCCTGCCTGGAGCAGCAGCTCTTCAACCATCACTTAAAACACCCCACTCCTTCTCCTTTTATAATGTGTTTTCCCCCTCCCTTTTTCTTTCTTAAAATATTCTTTTCATGTCCCTCATAAGTTCTCTCAAGAGAGGGAAATGCTGTGTACTTGCAGGAGGAGGTAACTTCCAGCAAACGCACCACTAGAATGCTCGCCAAAGTCTCATATCAGGTGCCTTGCCCCCATTTCAAAAAGGGACATTCAAAATACACAGCCTGTATTCTATTTGATGCAAGATTTTTTAATGGAGAGAATTAGGGAGCAAATTTACATTATCTATCCTCCCCAATGGCCACAAGAGTGACGGCTCTGGACCTTTGGGAAATTAGGGTAAGGAATACAGGCCATGAGGTGGTGAAAAAAAATTGGAATTCAAACTGACAAATAAGGTGGTGATCATCAGAAGTGATGTGTCTTCATGTGCGAAACATCTGGACACTTGTCCAGGAACCGGACATCAGTGGAGCATCTCCTGAGAGAGTGCACTGCTCTTAAGAAGGGAGACTGCCAGAAGGATGGTGAGAGAGAGAATGAGAACAGCAAGAAGAGCAAAGTGCCTCCTCCATGACTCCTGACAGACTCCAGGAAGAGACTCCAGCATAGTGGCAGCCAGTGGCCAGGGGAGACCTGATGGCAGCCTTTCCAGTGGAGGGAGCTATGGGTATGTGATCTGTCCCTTCCTTCCAGGAACCGTCAGCACTGTCAGCATGGTTATTATCTGCAGTCACACTATGCCTGTGCTCCCAGGACCACCCCAAGCAATGCAAGGAAAGCACACCATGGAAACCAACACTCAAGTGTGAAGTGCAGCCCCAGAACCCCCGAGGCAGTGCAGGGAAGGGGTGCACTGTAGCACGGGGCATGTCTGTAAAGACCCCACAGAGGTTCTGGTGTGCATCCATGGGCGAACACACTCCAACCATGTCAACTATGTGTTATGGCCTGAACTGTTTTCTCCCCAATTCTTACCCTGGAGCCCTAACCCAGGTGTGACTATGTCTGGAGATGGGATTCTGAGGAGACAGTTAGGTTACAGGAGCCCATAGGGCAGGGCCAACAGAATGGTGTCCTAACAAGGAGAGGAAGAGGCTCTAGAGCTCCCTTGGCACACAGAGGAGGCCCTGTGAGGACACAGCCAGAGGCACCGTCGTGGGCCAGGAACCAGGGCCTGCAGCTCTGGGCGCTGGGCTCCACCCTCCAGACTGTGAGGTGGCAACAACTGCAGTTCAAGCCCCAGCCTACGGTGTCTGTTTTGGTTGCAGACTAGTAAGACGCCAACTAAACAGTCCAACAGATGGACTGTCACGGTAGCCAGGGAGAAACTTAATCTGACTCTCCTCATGACTGGTGGGCACAATATGCACCTCTCAGGGATGGATCTGGGGTCAGGTTCCCCCAGCAGGGGTCTACCCATACCTTCTGTGTAGCCACACGCCTGTGTGAGGGCCTGGCAGTGGGTCAGAAGCGCAATCCTCGTCACGGTCACCCCGAGCACACTTCCATCCTTGCACGTCTTATACTGCAATGAGAAGGGGCCAGGAGGGTAGAGCTCCAGGCCCACAGCCACCGCTGACCCTGAGCTGTGTAAGGGTTGCAGCACGTGTCGCTCAGTTCCCCACCTTGTCCAGACCCAGCAACTCACCTCAATATACGCAGTGTCATTATTTGCGTCCTTAATGTGCGGGAACCAATCTCGAGGAGGTTTAGAGAGATGTTTTGACTCTGTGACAAACCATAATAGTTTTGGCCAACCTTGGAAATAAAGAACAAGTTCCTTTCAGGCAAGCATCACTCACAAGACAGGTGTGACCCCACCTTCCTGCTAATGGCAAGATCCACAGCAGCACAGGCCAGACCAAGTCTCTGTGTTTCCACCAAGTCTAAGGGCATGGCCAAGGTGCTGTGAGCCTCCTGGAGCCGGAGCCCACCACATGCAGGCCGGGAGACCTCCTGTGTGGATAGCGGGTTAGCACAGGCCATGGGGCACATTCTCCCCACCCAGCACGGGCTCACCTTTGAACTGTGGGATCTCCCCCGTTGGGCTCTTTGGCAGCCCCTTATGGCAAGCATCACTTGTCAAGGCTACAGTCACCCCACAGCTTCCAAGCAAGAACCCGATCTGCTGGCTTCCTGCATCCTGGAGACGGCAGCAAGGAGATAAGGTCACGAGTAGAGGTGATGGCACTTTCCTGACAAAGCATGGTCTCACCCTGGGATGGCACGAACCCCTCAAGAGAGGCTCAGAGAGTCAGGGCTCGGCTGACGTCTGCATGGTGGGGGCCAAACCTCATGCCCTCTGCCCGCTACCTAACCTTGGACAGGGCACAAGCTTGGCCTCAGTCCTGTCATCTGCACCATCCCTGTGGCCTGCTGTGAGGGATGCACACAGGGAGCTCGGTGCGTGCTGGTGCACTCATGGGGTCTCGTTTCATTCCCCTCCGGTTGAACAACACCATGACCATGGGCCACAGAGAGGATCCAAGAACATGCCTCTGGTCAGGACACTGACCCCAAAAAGTCTATGATCACACCCATGCCCACCACGGAAACAAACATGCCATCATGGAGTGAGGGCACCACCGCACGGACTGAGCAGCAGCATTTGGGAGCAGACACTGTGGGACACACAGGCCTGGATGCCGCCATCCCAAGCACCCAGCTGCCCACAGGTCAGTTAATTCACTTTCCTTACTCCCAGCACTCCCTCCAGCTATGATTCAGAAAACAAAGCTGTGGCGCAGCCAGCGTTCTTGGAAGGGAAACATCAGGACTGTGGTTAGGCCATTAGCTCCTTCCTTCCCCCTCCAGTAAAATCAGCAGCATCAACATCTCAGAACCAGATCTTCCCAGTGCCTAGCTCCCACGTCTCACTGCAGACCGACAAGCTCTTCTCTACAAGGAATCCTGCATGACCAGCCTCCACATGGCCTTGGGCCCCAAGAAGGGGAGGCGGCCTGATGCTTGGCGCATGGGGACCTTCCCATCCCAGGAACCTTGTGAGACTTCCTTCAAGTAGAGCTTTTTCAAAGAGAATTATATAATCTGTCACTTCACTGTGAATGCAGGCATCACATCATCAAAAGCTGGACCAGGCCAGGGGCAGGGAGATGGCTCTGCAGCCAGGTTCAGGGACAGGAAGGCACTTCTCTGTGATCATGAACTTTCAGGGACCACCTACAAACAGGGCACTCAAAGCGGCTCAGGGAAGCCCCCAGGGCAACTGTCAGACCTGCCAGGGCTCACAATGGAGGCCTATTGTCCCCTAGGTCCTGTCTTTCTAACATCTCCTCCTAAAGACCCTAAAACACAGAGGAGGGGTTGAGAGTAACCAGGATCAGGATCCGTGGCTACCATGAAATTCAGCTTTGCACCTGCTCCTCAGCGTCTTCTTGGTCTGGAAACTCTACTCAGAGGTCCAGGTGTATGCCCACTTCGCAGAGCCAGCCCTGCCTGTTCACTGGGCTGAGATGAGACCCCCGCCGCCTGCTCTCAGAGGGCCCCCAGAGTCTCCTTCACACACCTGGACCCCTGAAGCTAAGCCCAGCTTGACCCCAGAGCCTCCATCTTCAGCACTCCATGGGTCAGTTCTCCTGGACTCCGGGTCAACGCCCTGAGCCCGATCCTTGGGAGCCCACCCATACCCCACGCCACCGTGTGGGAAAGGCTCCACAGAAGCTGCTCAGGAGGCACGAGAATCACTGTCCTGCGGCTGGAGTGCTCCCCTCCCCCATGCTGCCGGTGCGACTTTCCCTGGAAAGGCTCTTTCTGGCCTGTGCTGGCTGGGGCCCTTTCTCTGTAGAGCTGAGCTGTAGGGCCACAAAATCTCACAAACTCTCCTCTGCTGTAGAAGAAAAAGGTGGACCACCTCTGAGTGCAAACCTCTCCCCTCACTGACATCCTTTCTCCAACAGAGCTGATGAGTGTCGTCACTTGTTAGGCAGTCTCTCCACACCCACACTTAAGCAGCATTAAACGTGGCACGTGACCATCCCTTACCCAGTCCCATCTCAGTCTCCCAGTCAGACAGCATCAGCTATACTCATGAGAAGGATTCTCTCTAGTAAATGTGAGGTGAGTATATGGAAGACCTCTTTCATGAACTCTGTATTTGTGGCCCTGAAACTACTAGCTGGTGCTTTTCCAATTTTGATGTTTGTCTGCCCAAACTGCTAGCGTCTCAGCAAGTGGATTATGTGCTAGATTCTAAGGTACGGACAGACTGCACTGGTGCAGGACAGTGAGCCCCCTCTGAGTCCAGAGGCAGATGCTGATGCGCCAGGTGCTGCCGGGCTGGACTCCTGTGGTCTCAGGGCTCACTCGGTCTCTGGTCTACGGAACTGAATGCACAATTCTGCCTCTGGTAAGCCCTGCCGCTCCCCATGCTGGCAGATGTGAATTTGGCTTCAGAGCTCCCGCCAGCCCACAGGTCTACTCTACTGTCATATGGCCTTCACAGACCAGCTCAGCACCCTCAAGAGGGTGGAGAGGACAACCACCATCCACACCTGCCCACTGTGGCACAGACCCTGAAGGTTCCCCTGTGCCCCTGTCCACTTCGTGGCCAAGTTCCAGAGGGATATCCCTTTCTACTACTATGAACTTCTCGAGTGAAAAACCAGCCTTCACTCCTCATTCCAAGAATAAGGATAAAGATACACACATGGGACTAAGTTGTTCTATGAGGCTCAGCAACACTCAAAATTTGGAAAATTTGGTTCTCAAAGATTCAAAACTTCATCACCAGTGCCACTGTGCGCGTCTCACCTCATGCTGATGGCAACCAAGCCAGTGCACTCTTTCATTTAAAAGTAAGAAAAGTGGGGTTACTCTTTTGCCCCCTTCTGATGCCTATGTCAGAAGCTCTATCTCCTTTATACTTTAATAAAACTTTATTACACAAAAGCTCTGAGCAATCCAGCCTCGTCTCTGGCCCCAGATTGAATTCATCTCCTCTGGAGGCCAAGAATCCCGCGTCTCATCGTTCAGCAACAACCTTTCATCTTGGGGGCTCGTCCGGGATCCTTCAGGACAAGATGGGCCTGACAATCTATGTGAGCCTACTTCTGCTGACTCCAGAAATCCTGAGTCTGCCGTTTGACCCTCAAGACAATGCCTTCCTGTCCTGGGCTCACTCCTATGCTGCATTCCACAATCGGTCTAACTGCTGGGTCTGCGGAGCACTCCCCTCTTCATCAGTGGAAGGCTTCCCATGGTGGACATCTCCACTTCAAGGAAAGGACTTTCTCCAAGTCTGCAAATACCTTCAACAATCGCATGTGATGCCTCTTCTTAAACTGATGACATCTAACAACCTTAAGATGGACTGATGTAACTATGGACATAATGTGACTTTTCATTTTAAGTTGGTTTAATGACTATTTTGCCTTACATCTGTAACCGTATAATGGGGTTTTCTAACTGTCTAAAAGCTTTTAATTTACAAATAGTTGTCCCAGCTCCTGTGAGTGCCACAGCCTCCTCCAACTATTACTTGGAGCCCCTAGATCAGACATCCTCACTATGAGGATTAGGAGAATATGTTGCCTCACCAATTTAGGGACAACGCCCCTTGTCAGCTCAGAAGCAGTTATGGAATGAGAACGACGCCCCTTTTCCCTAGGCAACATAATTCTCCTAAAAGAAAAGGGGGGAATGAGAGAGTCATTTCCTAGGCAGGTTGATAAGAAGTCTAGGGGTCCCCAAGGAGAGAGAGGTCTGGAATATTCAAGGAGGAAGAAGACAAACTTTTTTACTTTTTTTCCTCTACATTCCTTAGGATTAATGTATCCTGCCTGAGGACAGTCTTTGGATTAAACCCTCTGGCTAATTCTGTTATCTTAAAACATAAACTATGGGAGTAGGTCTGGTCTTTACAAGGCTGTATCCTGCCTGAGGACAATCTTTGGATTAAACCTTCTGGCCAACTCTGAAAAAAAATAAATAAATAAAAGTAAGAAAAGTTTCCTGAGGACAAACATTATGTTCTGAAGGCACAGACTGAGCCCAATGCACAGCTTCTGGCTTCATGACAGCCTGTGAGTCATCTCCTGGCTCTGTCCTTTCAGGTGTGTTCTGAAGGAGAGAGGGCCAGGAAGGAACCCCAGCTTTTTCTTCTGAGAGAGGGTTCCCATTCCTCAGATTAACAGTGACCATATGAGGGTCTGAATGGGCCCGGGAGATAAGTGAGACAGAGCCATGTGGCAGGCCGCAGTCGGGAACACCTACGACGGCTACAGGCAAGTCTCAGGAACCCCAACAGGTGCAGATGAGACACCGAGCCTTCGCTCAGCAACTCCTGGTCAGGATGTGGCAGAGGTAGCTGCCTCTTTGTTCAAGTGATTTTCCTCTGCAAACCAGCCCTGGTCTGGAAGACAGCAGGCTCTAGACATAAAGTAGACAAATCTACTTTCTACGTGTGATGAGTGAACAACAACTGCCACTCACAAGGATAAACATTCAGGGGTCCACTCATGTGCTCATGGAGAATCTGTGTCTCCACCTGTAAGCCTACAAATCCCTCCTGATTATCACTGGAGAATCCAAAAGACCCCAGTCCCCTGCATTAGGTGTCAATTAAAAAGGAGCATCACACACCTGAGCGCCTTCCCAGGTCAGCAACACCACCAGAGAACCACAGGGGAGACCATGGTTACTGCTCAGGGAATCCTCAAGCCCTTCTGCATTCCCTGTCAATTGTGAAGGTCACAGGGCTCAGGGAGATGAGGAAGCACTTTATTGGATGTGTTATCATACCCCAGGAATGCTAGAGGCAAACCCTTGCAAATAGGGTTCTCCTCAGGCCACTAGAAGGGGCTCTGATGTCAGGGGCTGCAGGGCTCACCCCGCTTCCAGAGCCACTTGCAGCCCTGCCCAGGAGGGTCCGGCCCTCCTTGCAAGTGCACCCAGGAGGCCAAGTAGAAAACTTGCATGTTTTGTACCCAGGAAATGGAAACAGCAACCATTCCCCAATCATGTTCTAAGTAATCCCACGTTCTCTCCTTCTGACCCCAGGAGCAGAGTTTCAAAGGCACCCACACACCATGAGCAGACCTTGAGGCATTTCCCCATTTTTATATCATAATAGCCACAAAGACAGCTGGAAGATTCTCTGGAAACTCTGAGCCTGAGCACGTGAAAGCCCTGCATTTTGGAGCTGGGAGAGTCACCTCACACAGTCTGTTCACGATGTGCTAAACGATGCCAGGTGAATCCAGGGTGGAGCCCCAGGGCACAAGCTGTAACACAAGCAGTGGCAGAACCACCCCACAGCCGTGGGCTCCATCTCCTTCCACAGTATCAGAGAGTGGGGACCATCAGCACCAACCCCAGCAGAGCCTCTTCTCCTCACCCTCCCTTCCAAAGTTATTGCAGGTCTGCGGGGCGAGAAGCAGTCACTTACGTGGACAAAGACACACACTGCTGTGTAGGATTCTGACACTGGACTACACTACAACTGTGACAGGAAGATAAGTTATTTATCCTTCTTTTGGAATAAGATTCAAGAAATTATAGCTGAACCTGGGACTTGACAACATCCTAACACCCGAACAAATGTGACAACTGCCACCCCTGAAAAATAAGTAAAAAATCTACCATTTACTCAGATTTCTAGCACAGTGACACTGAAAAACAAGACACTGGAATGCCTGGCTTTCTGGCAGATCACCCTGCTCAACACACAGAAGGCACCACCAGCAGCAGCAGCTGACTCCGGCCACTGAGCTGACCAGAGTCAGGGCTGGGACGGCCGCTGAGAACTGCACAGAGTCTCAGAGACAAGGTAGGCAGCCCTGGGCTCTCCAATACACATGCTGCTGAGAGGAAAGCTCTACAGACACTGTTTGCACATTCTGACCCCACAACAGAACCTTTCAGTATGACCAAGCTGACATTCCTGGTCGAGAGGCCTCAATAGAAAGATGGGTTCTTTACCTTTCTGGTGAGGGGCACCTCAATGGGCACAGGCACAACTTCGGCCAGCAGGCAGCCGTAGAAAGCCACCATGGAGGCAGCAGGGTCGTTGTTGGGGAACACCAGTGCCACCTGGACCCAGAGAGAGAGAGAGAAGGATTAACACTGACACCATTCCACTAGAAAAAATTAAGATGCCCCGTTTAAAAACGCATTTTACTAAGACACACTTTAATAAGTTATCAGATACTCTTCCTTTAGCTCATGTGGAAGGCAAACAGATTATCCATGGTCCTCTCTGCCACCGCATCAGAATGCAACTATCCATACTGTTTCCATGTTATCTTCCCCAACAGCACGTACTTTTACACAGAGGAAACCACTGTGTATACATTACTTGTCTCTCACTATTGTTACTGGGCTCTAAAGAGTGTTCCTGTGCTTCCACATGGTCTTCACCATGGTGACTGCATGCAGGGCACGTCCTCCCTAAAGTGCTGGACTCAGAGCAATGCTATTCTGACCCCAGTTTGACTTTAGCATCCCAAGCCTTGGTTTTCTTACCTGAAAAGTGAGAATACTAGCTAGTAGAACCTACATGCTAGTGTTGCAGTAAAGGTCAAGTGAGAAAATGTGTAAGGCTCCCACTATGCCTGGCACATGGCGGGCAGCCATGAATGGCACCCATCCAAAAGGCCCCAGGCTTGGCCGGCCCTCACAGCAAAGGCTTCTGTGAACACCGGCCCACACCTTCTGCCACACACTGCCTCTTGGGTTCAGCCTATGAAGAGCTAGGAGAAGAATAATCATGGAATTCTAAAAGGTAAATTTAAATTACTATCCAAATAGCCAAACAATGCATTGTATGACTTTTCAAATGTTTTCTGATAGTCCTCAAAAGAATCTTACGAACAATCTTTTACCAGATGGGCTGATAATTATTTATTCTTATATGAACTGTGTTTCATTTCCTGTGCCTATTGATCTGCTAGTATTTATATTTTATAGTATTAACTCTCATATTTGATGCAAAAACTTCTTGATATAATGCTTTCTATTTTCATGAGTGCACTTAGTGATATATGTACACTTGTCAAGTTTGTCCTGTATGTTATCAACAAGTGTTTGACAAATCTTCACCACATTTATGTTCACCTGGCGCTCAGGTTTGCAGTGGAGCTAGCGCAGGGTCCGTCTGCTTGCTCTCCCTTGCCTGAGGCTCCCTCTGGAGCAGCCCTCCCTACTCCAGCCCGAGCAGCCACCTTTAGGATGGAATAGGCAGTCCTACTTTCGGATCTGTCACCGCCCCCACCCCCCATCTCTGTAGGACTCTGTCTCATGTGAACAACAAGCTCTTCCCATGCGCTACTGTTGTATCGGCACTGCCCTTCCTTGTTAATAATTAACCACATAAATTCCCTGATTTAGCAGATATATGTTTTTTGTATTACTCTATTAAATTTAACCCATTTTTCTTTAGAAACACCCTAACTAGAAGTTACTAACTTCGTCATGAACAGCTGGATAAAACATCTTAATCACCTCCACATCTAAGTAAGCAGGTTGGCATAAAGGATTCAGATAACAGCTAAAGACAGAGAAGGCTGCATCTTAACTCTGACCCTGCAAGCAACTCAGGATAGCTGATGGAAACAAAATTAAGTTTGGGATTATGTGAAGATTTCCTTTCTATATGGCATTCCTATAGTTTACTAAAATCAGACAATGAGAGCCAAATGAAACAAACCATAAGGCCATTAAAAACCATGCTGCACTACTGAAGAATTTTAAGAAACTGCAAAAAAACTGTTGCTGCTAAGTCACTTCAGTCGTGTCCGACTCTGTGCAACCCCATCCCTAGGATTCTCCAGGCAAGAACACTGGAGTGGGTTGCCGTTTCCTTCTCCAATGCATAAAAGTGAAAAGTCAAAGTGAAGTCGCTCAGTCATGTCTGACTCTTCGCGACCCCATGGACTGCAGCCTACCAGGCTCCTCCGTCCATGGGATTTTCCAGGCAAGAGTACTGGAGTGGGGTGCCATTGCCTTCTCTGAAAAAAACTGTTAATAAGATATTAATCTTAATTTTGTCCCCAAAACACCCAAGCAGATGCCAGGCTACCATCAGTAGGACTTCCAAGGAGGAACAAAAGAATTTATTTGCACATCTCTGCATATAAACCACAAACTATTTTAAAAATGATCTGAGGTTTACACTGGCCTCAGGTATTCTGTCTTCAACTGGTGGTCTGAGAGCAGACAGCATCTGTTTTTAGATCTGGATCTGGCAAAACAACAATATTCAGTCAAACATTTGCAAAGCATCCGGGGCACCACTGCTGCTAAGACTGCTCTCCCTGAACCAAAACAGAGGAAAATACAGGAGATGCTGCAGTTCCTCCCCAGACTAGTGACTCCACCCCAAAGTCCTCCTGGGGCAACCAGTCTGCATGCAGGAGTCTTCAAGAGCACAGCACTGAGCAAAAGGCAGCGCTGCTTCCACAGCTAGACTGTGGATCAATGAATCCCCAAGGTTCTGGTCTGGTGCCATCCCAGCTCTGTTCAAAGGACAGTCAATTTGATCCAGGATTTAAAATTCCCACTGCTTGATCACTAAAGTTCATGCTGAAAACGTCATGTTATATAACCTTGCAGAGTTGGGTTAAAACAGGATGAAATGTTATATTAACATCAAGTGAATTAAAGCAAAATACAAAACTGTATATTATGCTCTCAAAAATATAAAAGTAACATAGAAAACAGTCAATACCTACAACCTCTTTTAGAATCAAAATTGAATTTTTTAAGGATTTAAGAAAGGGAAGACTATTTGTATCATTCTCACCACATTTCCCTTTTGTATCTCTATCAGTCACAAGTCCTGTGTTTTGGTAACTGCACAGTGATTCCAGTGCAATACACTGGAAGCATACATATGGATGCTTCATTTTCATAAACCCACACGGTTTCTTTTTGTTCGATTCCCTATGTATTCCCTGGCATTTCATTGCACTTAACTATGCACAGAGCATAACAGGCATCAACAGACCACCTCCTTGATCTGCTCTCCTCCACTGGTCTTCCCATACCAGCCACACACCACAGAACTCTCCTCAGTCCTTTCCACTCTGTCCTAGAAACTGACCAAGAGCTCGGGGCTTGCTTTTTCTCCCCAAGAAGTAATCTCAGATTCCAGAAGCTCCCAAAATGAGAACACTCTCTGTCCTTCTAAAACAGCCCAGCTGTATCTCTCACCATCTATTTTGGAGACCTTTTTCATTTTCCAACTTACAGAGAGCCAATTATCAATATCTTCATTTTTTCCCTAACATAGCAAGCTTCCTGAAGGCAGGCTTCACATATGATGCATCTGTTTATTCCACAGCTCCCACTACAATATCCTGAAACCTTTTCAGCTTAGGCACATAAATGCTTTTTCAAAGCCCAAGCAGGTACCCCGAGCAAAGTGCATTAAGAGGGTCACCCACAAAAAGAGCATCAATAATTTTTATGCCAAAGACAGAATGTTCATTATCCTTGGGAGAATTACATTTAATTTAAAAAAATTTTCAAAGAGGTAAAGAACCTGTTTATTGTGATAGAAGGTTACTATCAACCAAATACTACAGTGGCATATGCTTATTTAATAGGTATTTATATGCACATGCCATATCCCAGCCACATGAATACCTTTCAAAGGAATAATTTAGAAATGCAGCCCTCCTCACACAATTCAAACCACCTGCTGCTGAAGAGAATGGTTTCACATATTCTATCAAAATCTGTCCCGACATTCTTTCTTTTTTTTTTTTCATAATAAGTTTATTTATTTTTTTTTTTCTTTTTTTTTTCCCCATCCCGATCCCCCCTCCCACCTCCCTCTCCACCTGATTCCTCTGGGTCTTCCCAGTGCACCAGGCCTGAGCACTTGTCTCATGCATCCCACCTGGGCTGGTGATCTGTTTCACCATAGATAGCATACATGCTGTTCTTTTGAAATATCCCACCCTCACATTCTCCCACAGAGTTCAAAAGTCTGTTCTGTATTTCTGTGTCCGACATTCTTTCTTACAGCTGAACAGAGATGGTTTATTTTACAACTGTTACTGAAAATGAACTTTAAAAATTTGCAGGCCAAGACTTAAAAAAACGACTCTACTGAGACCTACTAACCAAATTATAAGCAAGACATTATCCATGCAACTGACATTTTATTGTAGTAAAATGAATATAACAAAGTTTATCATGCTGCCTGTTTTGAAGTATACAGTTCAGTGGCATTAAGTACATTCATACTGTTGTAAAACTATCATCAACTATCCATTTCCAGAACATTTTCACTTTCCTAAACTGTAACTCTGCCCCCATAAACAGTTAACTCCCCATTTCCTCCTTCCCTCAGTCCCTGGTCACCTTCATTCTTCTGTCTCTAGGATTTAAGTACTCGAAGTACCTTGTATGAATGGAACCATACAACATTTGTTCTCTTGTGACTGAGCATAATGTCCTCAAAGTCCCTCCACGTTGTAGAACATATAAGGATTTCCTTCCTTTTTAAGGCTAAATAACATTACATGGTATGAATATACCATATTCTGTTTATCTGTTCACCCCACCATGGATGCTTGAACTGCTGCCACCTTTTGGGTTTTGTGAATATTGCTGCTGTGAAAAGTAGTGTAGATGCTTATCTGTTCAAGTTCCTGCTTTCACTTTTTTTGAATTACTGGGTCAAATGTTTAAATTTTTTAAGGAACCACCATAGTATTGTTTTCCACAATGGCTACACCACTATATATTCCTAAAAGCAAAAGAAGGGTTCCAATTTCTCATTGTTGCTAACACTGATTATTTTTTCATCCTAATAAGTGTGAAGTGGTATCTCACTGTGGTTTTGATGTATGTTTCCCTAACGATTAGTGATGCTGAGCATATTTTCATGGGCTTATTTGGCTATTTGTAAATTTTCCAAAGAAAAAGGTCTATTCAAGCACTGTGGCTGGTTTTTAAACTTTTGTAAAGTATATGATTTGTAAACATTTCTCCCATTCTGTTTCTTTTTCACTCTCAACAATGTCCTTTGGTGCACTGAAGTTTTTAATTTTGATGAAGTGCAATCTACCAATTTTTTTTATTCCCTGTGCTTTTGGTGCCATATATAAGAAATCATTGCCAAATTCAATGTCATGGAACATTTCCCCTATGTTTTATCCGAAGAGTTTAGGTCTTTAATTCATTTTAAGTTAATTATTTAATATACACTATGTGTGTGCCAAGTCACTTCAGTCATGTCTGACTCTGAGACCCTATGGACTGTAGCCTGCCAGGCTTCTCTGTCCATGGGATTCTCCAGGCATGAATACTGGAGTGGATGGCCATGCCCTTCTCCAGGAGATTTTCCCAATCCAGGGACCAAACCTGTGTCTCTTGGGTCTCCTGCATCAGCAGGCAGGTTCTTTATCACTAGCACTACCTGGGAGGCCCCAATATATGCTATAAAGATTCAATTTTGGGTTTTTGGTTACAGATATCCAGTTTTCCCAGCACCATTTGTTGAGTGCACTAGCCCTTCTCCCATTTAATGTCTTAGCATCCTTCTTGAAAGTCACTTAACCGTATATGTGAGAATTTATTTCTGGGCTTTCTATTCTATTCCTTTGGTCTGTATCTGTCCTTGTGTTAATACCACACTGTTTTGATTACTGTAGCTTTACAGCAAGTTTTATAATGAGGAAATATCAGACCCATGATTGACTTTTAAAAGCTAGAGGTCAAACATGTTCATTAAATTGCAAAGAATCATAGTCTACCACAGAATCCTAGGGCTGCGGTAATCTTATTAAACATTCCTCGTAATGAACCCATGCTTTTCTAATAGCTCATAAGTAAATCATAGCTTGTATTCTTGCTCATTTATGGTGCTCTACAATGAAACTTCCATAAAATTCATTTGGAGTCCTTTGGTGCAGGTCGATAACCCAGTCTTGGGGCATGAAGGTACAGAGCAACATATGGAAAAAAAGTCACTCCACTTAAGGCAAGAAAAGTAGGTTCTACATGTAGGCCCACATCTTATTCATAGGTAAAGCTTGGGCCAGATTAACTGCTCTGTGTGTAACATTAAAAAGGAAATACTAACATCTATTCTCAGTAAACTGGCATACTGCAGTAAGAATACAATTCTTCTTGACGAAAGACAGTAGACTGTATCTACAGATTTAATACTAGGAAAGGAATGTACCACGGTTTGCTGCAAGGATTCTTGGTTATCACTGACTGATATAAAAAAGTCCACAAGCACGCAACTGTCCTGCATCCTCAGACAGACAGCTGTTTCACATTAGGTCACATGTGTCAGGGGTTGGAACATACATCCTGGGGCTGGACAGAGATGGCTGTGAGCACTGGCTACACCATTTTCTGGACACATGCCTTCATCTGATATGACTCTTATTCTCTCAAGTCCCAGTTTCCTTGTGGATAACCCATGAGAACTACTACAGTCAAGCTCACTGAGCTACTATTAACGTTACACCTGCTGAATAATTTCTCCTGGGCTGTGATAAATGTTAAGAAAGCCTGATTTGGTAATATGAATATTAGGAGGCATTAAACTTTGCAACTTTAAAACAGTAGGTGTTTTCTCCATCTCAGATCACATGTCCTGCAGATTCAATAATTTAAATTGCACTTACCCTATCTCCAGGTCGCACCATAGGCTCTTGTTTTGTACCTAATTTATGCAGAATGTTGTAAGCAACCTTCATACTTCTTGTCCACAGTTTGCCTATCAATACAAATTATAAAGATACAATTAAATGTACACATGCATTTTCTATTGTGTATATGTATGCACATTAACCTATATTGAGAGTATTACCTTTTCATTTTAAGCTTTCAAGTTATTCTGAGTCCTTAGAACCCAGATGGGAAACAAAAGCCAGCAACTCTGACTTATAAAATATGAGCAGCCTGAACACCAGAATAAGGTATTAAATACAAACAGCTAGGGTGCTAAGAACCTACAGCAAAGCCACAGAGAATTTAACTACCATCACAGAAGTAAGGGAGGATTTCTAGGGAGTAAAACAGGGGAGGGGTCACGGCATTAGTGAGTTACCACTAATTCATGTTGTTCAAAAGGACACATATTTTCCTCTTTTAATGAGTCCTGTTTTGTGTGGTTCAGTTCAGTCATGTCTGACTCTTTGCAACCCCACGGACTGCAGCATACCAGGCTTCCCTGTGCATCACCAACTCCTAGAGCTTACTCAAACTCATGTCCATCGAGTCAGTGATGCCATCCAACCATCTCATCCTCTGTTGTCCCCTTCTCCTCCTCCCTTCAATCCTTCCCAGCATCAGAGTCTTTTCCAATGAGTTAGTTCTTCGCATCAGGTGGCCAAAGTATTGGAGTTTCAGCATCAGTTCTTCCAATAAACACCCAGGACTGATCTCCTTTAGGATGGACTGGTTGGATCTCCTTGCAGTCCAAGGGACTCTCAAGAGTCTTCTCCAACACCACAGTTCAAAAGCATCAATTCTTTGGCGCTCAGCTTTCTTTATAGTCCAACTCTCACCTCCATACATAACTACTGGAAAAACCATAGCTTTGCCTACATGGACCTTTGTTGGCAAAGGAATGTCTCTGCTTTTTAATAGGCTGTCTAGGTGGGTCATACCTTTTCTTCCAAGGAGCAAGCATCTTTTCATTTCATGGCTGCAGTCACGATCTGCAGTGATTTTGGAGCCCAAGAAAATAGTCTCTCACTGTTTCCAGTGCTTCCCCATCTATTTGCCATGAGGTGATGGAACTGGATGCCATGATCTTAGTTTTCTGAATGTTGAGTTTTAAGCCAGCTTTTTCACTCTCCTCTTTCACTTTCATCAAGAGGTTCTTTAGTTCTTCCTCACTTTCTGCCATAAGGGTGGTGTCATCTGCATATTTGAGGTTATGTTTCTCCCAGTAATCTTGATTCCAGCTTGTGCTTCTTCCAGCCCAGCGTTTCCCATGATGTACTCTGCATATAAGTTAAATAATCAGGTGACAATATACAGCCTTGAAGTACTCCTTTCCTGATTTGGAACCAGTCTGTTGTTCCATGTCCGGTTCTAACTGTTGCTTCTTGATCTGCACACAGATTTCTCAGGAGGCAGGTCAAGTAGTCTGGTATTCCCATCTCTTTCAGAATTTTCCACAGTTTATTGTGATCCACACAGTCAAAGGCTTTGGTGTTGTCAATAAAGCAGAAGTAGATGGTTTTCTGGAACTCTCTTGCTTTTTCAAATGATTCAACAGATGTTAGTAATTTGATCTCTGGTTCCTCTGGCTTTTATAAATCCAGCTTGAACATCAGGAAGTTCACGGTTCATGTACTGTTGAAGTCTGGCTTGGAGAATTTTGAGCATCACTTTACTAGCATGTGAGATGAGTGCAATTGTGCAGCAGTTTAAGCATTCTTTGGCATTGCCTTTTTGGGGGATTGGAATGAAAACTGACCTTTTCCAGTCCTGTGGCCACTGCTGAGGTTTTCCAAATTTGCTGACATACTGAGTGCAGCATTTTCACAGCATCATCTTTTAGGATTTGAAATAGCTCAACTGGAATTCCATCACCTCCACTAGCTTTGTTCATAGTGATGCTTCCTAAGGCCCACTTAACTTCACATTCCAGGATGTCTGCCTCTAGGTGAGTGATCATACCATTGCACTTATCTGGGTTGTGAAGATCTTTTTTGTATAGTTCTTCTGTGTATTCTTGTCAGCTCTTCTTGATACCTTCTGCTTCTGTTAGGTCCATACCATTTCTGTCCTTTATTGTCCCCACTTTGCATGAAATATTCCCTTGGTATGTCTAATTTTCTTGAAGAGATCTCTAGTCTTTCCCATTCTATTATTTTCCTCTATTTCTTTGCATTGATTATTGAGGAAGGCTTTCTTATCTCTCCTTGCTATTCTTTGGAACTCTGCATTCAGATGGGTGTATCTTTCCTTTCCTCCTTTGGCTTTAGCTTCTCTTCATTTCTCAGCTATTTGTAAGGCCTCCTCAGACAACCATTTTGCCTTTTTACATTTCTTTTTCTTGGGGATGGTCTTGATCACTGCCTCCTGTACAATGTCATGAGCCTCCATCCATAGTTCTTCAGGTATTCTATCAGATCATGGCTCCTCTGTCCATGGAATTTTCCTTTGAATCTATTTGTCACTTCCACTGTATAATCTTAAGTGATTTGTGTGATTGCAACAAACATAATGGCTACTTAGGATGGGTTCTGTAGGGTCTGATATCCCTCCTTCCCTATGTCCTAAGTTTCTCAACTTTAATTTTTCCTAACTTCAGAGTTTTAGGGTTTTTAGACAGTAACCCTTGAATTTAGATAAAGATAATGGTAAGAATTCTGAACTAAAGTTTTGAACTCTGGGAAAAAAAAAAAAACACTACAAAGCAGTGTTAAAAAGATTTTTAAGAACATAAGAAAAATGACCAGTTTTGAAGAACCTGCAGATTCAAATCCCTGCCTTCCTCCCAGTGCCAGACATTTTCTCAGCAGGTCGAGGTGATAGCAAACAGTCTGAGATTGAATCAAAATGACTTTTAAAATCTAACATGAATTCTTGGACACATAAAGGGCTTTTACAACATTAGGTTCTATAAGCTTTCAGAAGCAGTCAAGGCATTAAGAGATTTGCAATAATAGTAAAGTGAAAGTCTCTCAGTCTTGTTCTACTCTTTGTGACCCCATGGACTGTAGCCTGCCAGGCTCCTCTGTCCATGGAATTTTCCAGGCCAGAATACTAGAGTGCATACCCATTCCCTTCTTCAGGGGATCTTCCCAACCCAGGGACCAATCCTAGGTCTCCCACTCTGCAGGTGGATTCTTTACCATCTGAGCCACGAGGGAAGCTCAAGAATACTGGAGTGGGTAGCCTATTCCTTCTCCAGCAGATCTTCCCAACCCAGGAATCAAACCAGGATCTCCTGCATTGCTGGCAGATTCTTTACCAGCTGAGCCACCAGGGAAACAATAGTATAGTAAAGATAACAACAATTTGAATTATTTCCTATAAATGCAATCTCTGTTCTAATCTCCTTCCTATTTAAAATGTAAAAGCTAAAATTAATATACAGTTTGAATGAAAAGAATCTGAATTTGTCTTATTCCATATTGGATTCTGTAGCAACACAATTTAGGGTTGCTCCTGTCTTCCTACCAATGGATTTATCAACTTGTCTCCCCCCTTAGTGATTAGGGGACAAAGAAGACTTTTCCACTGTTTCTGATTGCTGTAATTCCTAGACATTCCTGGCTCATAGTATGTGCTCAACAAATGTTTGTTTTATTAACAGCATATTAACCAAGTTGTAAAAAGCACAAAATTACAGTATTCATTTGAGCCTATTTCTTGAGTACTGACAGTAATTACTGTGATATTTTATTCGCACCCCTCTTCCACCTTCCTTAACTCCACCTCCTCAAGACTGGCTACTTTACAATTATTTGGTTTTTATTTGGTGATTGTATTCTCTCCCCAAAGAGTTACCAGCCATTAGAAATAACTCAGGGATTTATTTTCTTCCTAAAGAAATCACAAATACTCTGTGCTGTCAGATTTCTTTAATGTGAACAATGTTAGGAAACTATTTTGGCTGAACAAACAATTACAATCAACTTGTTTTAACTGAAACAAAAAATCAATGTGTTGTAAACTACAATTACAATCAATGAGCACCATTATATCTCCTTAAAAATTTCAACTTCATTCTGAGTTTGGAATATTAAAGTTGATATCATCATAAAGTCATACAAAAGCCAATTTACAACAGACAATTTGAAAAAGGCAACAACACACTTTGGCAAAGTTCTAGAAATATTCTTCTAGTAGAAAAAGTAAACAGCAAATTGCTGATTTAAATTAAAGACAATACAACAGTTTTTGACTGATTTAGAAAGGAGAATGAAAAAAAATTCCCAACCAGGAACACTCACCCAGGCAAAGTTATCATTCAGAACTGAACAACAGATAAAGTTTTACAGACAAGCAAAAAGCTAAAGAAATTCATCACCACTAAAGCAGTCTTATAAATTCTTCCAAAAACAAAAGACGAGAAAACACTTTCAAACTCGTTTTACAAGGCCTGTGTTATCCCGGTATCAAAACAAGACAAGGACACCATGAGAAAATTAGAGGCCTGAAGAACACAGATGCACAAATCCTCAACAATATATTAGCAAATCAAATTCAATAATATGTTAAGATGATCATACACCATGAACATATGGGATTTATTCCAGAGATGCAAGGATGGTTCAACATCCACAAATCAATTAATGTGATTAATACGGCACATTAACAGAATGAAGGATAAAAATCATATGACCATCTCAGCTCATGCAGGAAAAAAATTTTAAAATTCAATATCCATTTATGATAAAAACTGTCAGCAAAGTGGGTACAGAGAAAACATATCTCAACAAAATAAAAGTCCTATATGACAAAGTCACAGCTATCAGCATACTCAACAGTGAAAAGCTGAAGCATTTCCTCTAAGATTCAGAAATAAGACAAGGATGCTCACTTTTGCCATATTTATTCAATATAGTATTGTAAGTCCTAGACAGAGTAACCAGGCAAAAAAAAAAAAAAGCATCCAAACTGGAAAAGGAAGATGAAAAACTGTCACTACTTGCAGATAACATGACATTATACATAGAAAACCTTAAGACAAAACAGAAAAAACAGAGTAATAAATGAATTCAATAAAGCAGCAAAATCAATATACTGCTGTTATCAGAAAACTGCTGTCTATATACTAATAATAAACTACTAAAAAGAGAAACCAAGAAAAAGATCCTATTTATAACAACATCAAAAGGAATAAAATACCTCAAAATAAATTTAATTAGGAGGTAAAAGACCTGTACATTCAAAATTGTTAAGACTTGGGACTTTCCTGGAGGTCCGGTAGTTTAAGGCCTCGTGCTTCCACTGCAGGGGGCACAGGTCTGATCCCTGGTTGGGAACTTAAGATCCAGCATGCCGCATGGTGTGGCAAAGAACAAACAAACAAACAAACAAAAAAAAACACTACAAAAAGCACAATGAAAATGAAGCCCCATAAAATCTGCATCTTAAAAAGAAAACACACACGCTGTAAGACTTTGATAAAGCTGAAGATAATACAAACAAATGGAAAGATATTCTGTGCTCATGGATTAGAAAAAGCAGTTTTGTTAAAGTATCTGTACTACGCAAAGCAATCTAAATCCAATCCCAATCAAAATTCCAACAGCACTGTTCACAGAAATAGAATAAACAATTCTAAAATTTGTATGAAACCATGAAAGACCCCAAATGGCCAAAGTCATCTTAAGAAAGAAAAACAAAGCTAGAGACATCATGCTCCCTGACTTACCAGTAATAAGAACAGTATGATATTGGCACAAAATCAGATATATAGATCAATGAAACAGAATAACCCATAAATAAACCCACAGATATAGTCAACTGATTTATGACAAAGGAGCCAAGAAAGGGAAAAGGACAGTCTTTCAATAAATAATACTTGGAAAACAGTATCCAATCAGCTCCTTGTCTGAACCTGGCAAAGGACAAGGGTCAGACAGGAAAGTCTTCTATCTTTCTGACTGACTAAAATCTATTTCTAAGAGTATAATTAAAAAAAAAATTAATCCTATGCCCCATTATGGGTGAAATACCCTTTATCCACTAAGAATTTCCCAACAAAGCCAGAAGAAAAAAATTGAGACTATGAAAACAAATGCTCCTGAATCCCATTTCATTCCATGAGATGCACAGGATAATGATGGAGTCTACAGTGGGGGCCTTCTGGGCCCCACTAAAAGCTGGGTTATGTTACTTAACACAACACCTGGCTCTTGACCTCCATTGCTAATGGAGAAAACAGTTTCTTTTCTACCTGCAATTAGAAGAGCATTATTATCATAGAAATAAAACTGGAAGTTAAAAACGGTAATGTAACCTCACACGTGCAGATATAAGCCATCTTGTCTTTTAGTTATGAAGCTGATTTCTTTGCAACACTGCGGCAGAGTGTGTGAAAATGACCTGACAATTTGCTTTCTCCACAGCCCCTTATCTGTGCAGCAAAGAGAAAGGAATCTCTCTCGCATAGTTAACTATTTCCAAAAGTTTATGGACTGCATTAATCATACTGAATAAAGAGTTAAAGTTTGCTTCCCTTGCTTGCTAGAAAAGCACTGTGGAAATAGATTTTGTTTCTTCTGAGTGATGCATGTCAAAGAGTTCTATATACATTCTTTCTTGTTTCATTTCTTTAACTACCAATCTTTCTTCAAAGAATTAATTTAATATACATTCCAAGAGGTAAAATCCAACATCTTATTATTAGAGTTATAGTTACTGATTTTTGTATCACTTTCTGGTTTTTACTCAAAAACATTAACAAATAATAATTTTTCACATTCAAATCAAATAATTTTCCTATACTGGCTTGGCCCAAAAGTTCATTTGGGTTTTCAATAGCATCTTACAGGAAAACGCAAATGAACTTTCTGGTCAATCCAATATTTCCTTTTGGGTTCCATTTATTTCCATACTGGAAACATAAGGCAACACAAATATAAACCGCCACCCTGAAACTGGCAGTTGCGTGCAGGTACAAGCAGACAAAAGGTGGATAAGCCTCAAAGAATTACCGTAAGTGAGGATGTAGAGAGGTTTTCCATTTGTGTCCATCGTGGTCAAGCATGGGGCCTTTGGTGAAATGGTCCCCCATCGCTGTAATGCTGCTTCTAAAGATGGGGGCCAATTTGTAACTACACCCAGCTGCTCCCCACGCATCGCCAACATCTGGGCTCCCTCTGGCTTTGGCTGGTTTGGATCTGGTTGTTGAACTAAATACATTTGAACACAGAAGGTTTTCAAGAAAAATACATCCATTATTAGCACAATCATTCTTATTCATTTTAAAGAAGCTAGAAGACTTATATACTTGAGTTAGAAATTTATTACAGGAAACATGCGCAGGTGCTTTTCTAGAATTAGAGCTACAACTCACATATGAGCCTCACAGATATAACCAAAGCACGTAATTCTTCCAACATCCAAGGCAATGTCGGGATGTGGAACTTAGGGAGACCTGACTGCATTTATAAACTGACAAGTAAAATTTTAACACACCTAGGGTCTAACATTACAATAGCCATGTTTAAAACATCAATTCTCAACATACACCAGTAATTATAGACTCCAAAGAGTTAAAATCTGGCTGAAGTATATTGTGCCCTTAAATATGGAGATGTAAATTTGAATTTGCTACAACTACTATGAGTAACTAGCACAGCTCATATTTTCTTAAGTAAAACAAAGATAAATGCCCTATAATACAAACAATCTGCCCAACTCTTTACCATGGGTGAGAATCTGAGAGGTGATTCTTTTTACTTCTGGGAAGGTTTCTCTTACTGCATATGGCAGATGATTTCCACCTACTGGCTGGAAAATCAACCATGTCTTACTTGTGGCACAAGGACCAAGAAAATAAGGAGACTGGGTTTGATACAACAAGCAGTACTTTGTTTCAATTTTAGGTTTTCTTGTAGTAAAAGGCTCAGGAGTGTTCAGAGTGATGACATCCAGCTCCTGAAGCTGTCCAGAGAGGCAGCAAGGCAAGATTTCCACAGCTCACTCTGCATTCCTCTAAAGCCTATGCAGAGAGAATGCACTGCTTGTTGAGCTCAGGTTGTCTGATTTCCTTGCATTTCTGTAGCTTCCTGGAGTCTTTAGAAAGAGGACTAGCTCATGGGACAAAATCACATGCTGTCAGAATCAGTACCAGTGGTACTGACCCAGCTGTTTTGGGACTGAGCATATGTTTAAAGTTCCTTGTGGAACAGTACCTACAGTTTCTAGGCAGGATTCCTGTTTCCTGTGAACACCAAGATTATTGTTTTTAAAGATCAAACAACCTTGGTCAAGAAATAACTACAGTTTATGGGGTCACAGAAACACTGGATGAGGGGGTAGGAAGAGGCTCTTTCACCTTCTAGCAGTTCTTCAAAGTCATCAACGAAGAATTCTCGTAAGGGTGGTCGTTTGGGTCGTTTGAGGGTATTGACAAGCTGCTGGATCTTTGCGGATACGCGGCTACTTACAGGCACACCTGAAAACAGAATCATGAGGCAGGTGGACTGACTCTCAGCACAAACCGCCATGAACAAGCAGCCACAGTAAAAACAGCTGTGGAACCACACTCTGTCCCATCTCAGCCAGGTGCCCTCTGTGTCCCTAGATGATTTCTGTCAACAAGAACACTCCGAGGAGAGTGGTCCCAGCATGTGGCCTTGCTGGGAAGCCTTGACAGAGAATACAGATGGGGCAGAAATGATTCTGTTTACACTGTGAGCTGTCTGGCTCTGGTGACTTTGGGAACAGCTCCAGACCACAGACTGGGCTTGGTCCCACCTCTATTCCTAAAAAAAGAGTCTGTCATCTCCTCATCCATACCCGTCCCAGGTCTGATCAGAAAGCTGATGAAGCAGCAAGACCTTCCCCAAGTCCCAGTCTCCCCTGAGACCACCTGTGCTCAGCCTCCAGTTGCCACCCCGACACCTCCCGGTGAAAGTACAGGGACCTGAGGTGATACAAGTGCGACTATCCTCTTTCAGGTGACAGCCAGGTCCCTTCTATATACCTTTCAGACCCACTCTCCTGAGTGAACATTTAGGGAACACATCCTAGAAGCAAAGCAACCAGAAGTCTCTAAATTCAATTTCTGATATTAACACAGAACTCACATATATTAATATTTATCCACATGTACTGAGGAAAATAAACCCCACCTTATAATACATTTCTTAGGATAATAAATGCTACATAGTTTTTAAAATGATCAGTGAAAAAAACATGAAGTTTTAAAAAACTTAAATAAATGAATGGAAGGAACACCAAGACACTGAAGCCATAATTGGATCAAATGTACCCTCCTCTGCAGGCAGATTTCATTCCTATTCAAAGCTGGTTAGAAACCTGAACCTGTAAATTACAGGCCTAGAACCTTCTAAGCTCCTGGACAAAAGAACCACACCCACAAGAGGTCTTTCCTGTTCTGACTGAGCCAGAGCCCTTTATCCATGGCACATGCGTATGTGTTCAGTCTCTCAGGCAAGTCTGACACTTTGTGAATCCATGGACTGTAGCCCATCAGACTCCTCTGTTCATTGGATTCTCCAGGCAAGAATACTGGACTAGGCTGCCACATCTTCCTCAGGGGATCTTCCCGACCCAGGGATCAAACCCATATCTCCTATGTCTCCTTCACTGGTGTGGGTTCTTTACCGCTAACGTCACCTGGGAAGCCGTCCACCACACAGTGTCACAAAAACAGAACTCAGCTTTTGGAATGAGTATGACAGCTTTCAAGAAAATTTTTCTATCAAATAACCATTTTAATAGTCTCAAAATAGTCTATGAGCACTTTCAGAATTGAGACATTAAATATTTTACAATCTTGAAATTATATAAAAATATACACAACCCAGAATTATCAATATCTAAACATAATATTCCCCTATTAAATAGTCCCAGCTAACCAGATTTAAATTAAAGAAAGTAGGGGAAACCACTAGACCATTCAGGTATGATCTAAATCAAATCCCTTATGATTACACAGAGGAAGTAACAAATAGATTTAAGGGATTAGATCTGACAGAGTGCCTGAAGAACCATGGATGAAGGTTCGTGACACTGTACAGGACACAGTGATCAACCCCAAGAAAATGAAAGGAAAAAGGCAAAATGATTGTCTGCGGAGGTCTTAAAAATAGCTGAGAAAAGAAGAGAAGCTAAAGCCAAATGAGAAAAGGGAAGATATACCCATCTGAATGCAGAGTTCCAAAGAATAGCAAGGAGAGATAAGAAAGCCTTCCTCAACGATCAATGCAAAGAAATAGAGGAAAACAATAGAATGGGAAAGACCAGAGATCTCTTCAAAATTAGAGATACTAAGGGAACATTTCATGCAAAGATGGGCACAATGAAAGACAGAAATGGTATGGACCTAATAGAAGCAGAAGGTATCAAGAAGAGGTGACAAGAATACACAGAAGAACTATACAAAAAAGATCTTCACAACCCAGATAAGCACAATGGTGTGATCACTCAACTAGAGCCAGACATCCTGGAATGTGAAGTTAAGTGGGCCTTAGGAAGCATCACTATGAACAAAGCTAGTGGAGGTGATGGAATTCCAGTTGAGCTATTTCAAATCCTAAAAGATGATGCTGTGAAAGTGCTGCACTCAATATGTCAGCAAACTTGGAAAACTCAGCAGTGGCTACAGGACTGGAAAAGGTCAGTTTTCATTCCAATCCCCAAAAAAGGCAATCCCAAAGAATGTTCAAACCACCGCACAATTGCACTCATCTCACACACTAGCAAAGTAATGCTCAAAATTCTCCAAGCTAGGTTTCAACAGTACATGAACCGTGAAATTCCAGATGTTCAAGCTGGATTTATAAAAGCCTGAGGAACCAGGATCAAATTGCCAACATCCGCTGGATCATCAAAAAAGCAAGAGTTTCAGAAAAACAACTACTTTTGCTTCACTGACTACGCCAAAGTCTTGTGTGGATCACAACAAACTGTGGAAAATTCTGAAAGAGATGGGAATACCAGACCACTTGACCTGCCTCCTGAGAAATCTGTATGCAGGTCAGGAAGCAACAGTTAGAACCAGACATGGAACAACAGACTGATTCCAAATTCAAGGAAAAGAGTACGTAAAAGCTGTATATTGTCACACTGCTTATTTAACTTATATGCAGAGTGTAACATGAGAAATGCTGGACTAGATGAAGCTGGAACCAAGATTGCCAGGAGAAACATCAATAACCTCAGATATGCAGATGACATCACCCTTATGGCAGAAAGTGAAGAAGAACTAACGGGCCTCTTGATGAAAGTGAAAAAGGACAGTGGAAAAAGTTGGCTTAAAACTCAACATTCAGAAAACTAAGATCATGGCATCTGGTCCCATCACTTCATGGCAAAGAGATGGGGAAGCACTGGAAACAGCGAGAGATTTTTCTTGGGCTCAAAAATCACTGCAGATGGTGACTGTAGCCATGAAATGAAAAGATGCTTGCTTCTTGGAAGAAAAGCTATGACCCACGTAGACAGCATATTAAAAAACAGAGACATTCCTTTGCCAACAAAGGTCCATGTAGGCAAAGCTATGGTTTTTCCAGTAGCCATGTATGGAGGTGAGAGTTGGACTGTGAAGAAAGCTGAGCACCGAAAAACTGATGCTTTTGAACTATGGTGTTGGAGAAGACTCTTGAAGAGTCCCCTGGACTGCAAGGAGATCCAACCAGTCAATCCTAAAGGAAATCAGCCCTGAACATTCATTGGAAGGACTGATGCTGAAGCTGCAACTCCAATACTTTGGCCACCTGATGTGAAAAGCTGACTCATCAGAAAAGACCCTGCTGCTGGGAAAGACTGATGGCGGGAGGAGAACGGGACGACAGAGGATGAGATGGTTGGATGGCATCACCGACTCAACGGACATGAGTTTGAGCAAGCTCCAGGAGTTGGTGATGGACAGGGAAGCCTGGCATGCTGCAGTCCATGTGGTCGCAAAGAGCAGGACATAACTGAGCAACTAAACTCAAATGAATCTGGTTTGGATGAATCAGATTATTTCTCAAGGCCACTGGCGCTGCAGCTTCAACAGGACACACACATCATCCCAGGACCCAGCTCATAGTTTCTCATGTGTTAGGTCTGGGATGCGGCCCAGAACCTGTTTTCCAACAACTGCCCCATGTGGTTCTGATACAAGATGCTATCACACCACTGGACTGGACAACAGATGAATTTACCTGGGGGAGGAGGCGAAGATGATAAATTTAAAAGACAACAACAAAGATACTAAAGTGGTGAAGACAAGGACAACAGTTATGACGGATTCAGTGAACACTGGATTTAGTGGAGGACTACACAGACATCGACACTGAGAAGCAGTCCAGAGAAACCAATCATACTGGACACTGGACTGACTCCAGATGTACTAACAGAGAACTCACAATCCAGCGACCTTGGGCTCTGACCACAGTGAGGAGGCATCAGCCTGTTGGAGGCTGGGTTCAGGCCTCCTCATCACTCCCGAGTCACTGTGTCACAGACACAAGCTCAGTGGTATAGAGGGCACACAGAAGCTACTACAGACATCTTCCAAGACAAGAACACTTTACATCATCATCAGGTTCCATGCTAACTGTCATAACCCTAGAGGTCAAGGAAAGCAGAATAAAGCATGAAGTTCGTGTGCTAGCCTGTCACTTCAGGAGGGGTAACAGGAAGATGTTAGAGCATGTGAAGATGAAAGATTCGAGGAATAAGAGAACCCCAATGGCTGTACACAGATCACCAACACTTTAGTCAACATGGAGGGAGAAAAGGACCCTCTTTCTTCCAAAGTCTAAAGCACCACACTGTCCATCTCTGTCAATTATTTCAGTTGTGTTTAGCTCCATACTGACCTCCAAGTACTTGTTCATAGTCCTGACACCTGCACTAATTTTGTAACTGTGGAATCAACATCATTCACCACCAAAACCAGGATTTTATCAAATCTTTTTCTTCTCATGACTAAACACCTACAACAAGGAGTAACTCTTGCCCTTGGAGACAGTCTGCACTTCCTGTAACTGCCACCTTCTAGGGAAGCTCATGAAGGCCCTGATGAGCTCATGAGCCGACTGGGTCCCTAGAAGAAACACATCCAGTCAGGGCACAGAAGGGCACTTGGAATTTACAAGGGAGGAAAACTTGCTGGAAGACATACCATCACCAGTCTCCATGAGCTCAGCATTGCCGTACTTCGGGGCTGTCCGTGACGTCGTGGAGCCCTGCGGCCTTTCTACTTGTATTGCATGTTCTGAGGTGTAAGTGGTTACGTCAGGAGGTGCAGAGTGATTTTCTGTAAAGAAGCAAACTGTAAGTTTTCTGGTAATCATGATACATTTATTATGAAAGCTACATAAGCAGTTAAGTTTTCTAAAATGCCACATCCTAAGAAGAGTACAAGATTCTGAATTAAAAACTAGAACAAAAACTTCAGCATAAAGATGGTCTTTACCATAATTTACACTGCTCAACATGAACAAAGTTAGGTAAAACTTCAGACACAGTATCACTGCAGAACCCACATCAATGACTCACTGTAACATTTTAATTAGAATAATGTAATCAAGTGGTGAATGGAAAAAGATAGCATAAGTTATGTGTTTGCTCATAACAGTAATTTTCTTATTTGTCATAGCAGAGGCAGTTAAGAGTTCAAGCTTTAGACACAGAGAGCCTGGGGTTTGACTCCCAGTTCTGCAAATTCTTGAGACCTTGGAAAGCATGCTGACCTCTATACTTTGGTCTCTTCATCCACCAAATGGGAAAAATGGTAACTAGCTGCTTGTTGGATACACATATGTAAATGAGTTAATATATGTGAAGTTTGTAATACGGCACAGGAGGGGTTATCAAATCAAAACTATCCCCAAGAAAAAGAAATGCAAAAAGGCAAAATGGTTGTCTGAGGAGGCCTTATAAACAGTGGAGAAAAGAAGAGAAGCGAAAGGCAAAGGAGAAAAGGAGAGATATATCCATCTGAATGCAGAGTTCCAAACAATAGCAAGGAGATAAGAAAACCTTACTCAAAGATCAATGTGAAGAAATTTCTAGAAGAGAACAATAGAATGGGAAAGACTAGAGATCTCTTCAAGGAAATTAGATACCAAGGGAACATTTCATGCAAAGATGGGCACAATAAAGTACAGAAACGGAAAAAAAAAAAAAAAAAAAGGACAGAAATGGTATGGACCTAACAGAAGCAGAAGATATTAAGAAGAGGTGGCAAGAACACAGAAGAACCATACAAAAAGATCTTAATGACCCAAATAACTACAATGGTGTGATTACTCACCTAGAGTCAGACATCCTGGAGTGTGAACTTGAGTGGGCCTTAGGAAGCATCACTATGAACAAAGCTGGTGGACGTGATGGAATTCCAACTGTGCTATTTCAAATCCTAAAAGATGATGCTGTGAAAGTGCTGCACTCAATATGTCAGCAAATTTGGAAAACTCAGCAGTGGCCACAGGACTGGAAAAGGTAAGTTTTCATTCTAGTCCCAAAGAAGGGCAATGCTGAAGAAATGTTCAAACTACTACACAACTGCACTCATTTCATATGCTAGCAAAGTAATGCTCAAAATTTTCCCATTAGGCTTCAACGGTACGTGAACCGAGAACTTCCAGATGTTCAAGCTGGATTTAAAAAAGGCAGAGGAACCAGACATCAAATTGCCAACATCCAGTGGATCATTGGAAAAGCAAGGGAATTCCAGAAAACCATCTACTTCTGCTTCATCAACTACGATAAAGCTTTTGACTGTGTGGATCACAACAAACTGTGGAAAATTCTTCAAGAGATGCGATTACCAGACCACCTTACCTGCCTTCTGAGAAATCTGTATGCAGGTCAAGAAGCAACAGTTAGAACCTTACACGGAAAAATGGACTAGTTCCAAATTAGGAAAGGAGTACGTCAAGGCTGTATATTGTCACCCTGATTATTAAACTTACATGCAGAGTACATCATGTGAAATGCCAGATTGGATGAAGCACAAGTTGGAATCAAGATTGCCAAGAGAAATATCAATAACCTCAGATATGCAATAACATGGCTGAAAAGGAAGAAAAACTAGAGTCTCTTGATGAAAGTGAAAGAGGACAGTGAAAAAGTTGGCTAAAGCTCAACATTCAGAAAACTAAGATCATGGCATCTGGTCCCATCACTTCATGGCAAATAGATGGGGAATAACTGGGAATAGTGACGATCTTTTATTTTTTGGGGCTCCAAAATCACTGCAGATGCTGACTGCATCCATGAAAGTAAAAGACACTTGCTCCTTGGAAGAAAAGTGAAAAAAGTGAAAGTCACTCAGAGTCTGACTCTTTGAGACCCCACGAAATATACAGTCCATGGAATTCTCCAGGCCAGAATACTGGAGTTGGTAGCCTTTCCCTCCTCCAGGGGATCTTCCTAAACGAGGGATCAAACCCAGGCCTCCCACATTGCAGGCAGATTCTTTACCATCTGAGTCACAGGGGAAGCCTAAGAATACCGGAGTGGGTAGCCTTTCCCTTCTCCAGCGGATCTTCCCAACCCAGGAATTGAACCAGGGTCTCCTACACTGCAGGTGGATTCTTTACCAACTGAGCTATCAGGGAAGCCCCCTTTGAAGAAAAGCTATGACAAACCTAGACGGCATATTAAAAAGCAAAGACATTTCTTTGTCGACAAAGGTCCATATGGTTTTCAAACCTATGGTTTTCCCAGTAGTCATGAAGGGATGTGAGAGTTGGACCATAAAGACATTTAAGTGTCAAAGAATTGATGCTTTTGAATGGTGGTGTTGGAGAAGACTTGAGAGGCCCTTGGATTACAAGGAGATCAAGCCAGTCAATCCTAAAGGAAATCAACCCTGAATATTCATTAGAAGGACTGATGCTGAAGCTTCACTCCTTTGGCCACCTGATGCAAAGAACTGACTCATTTGAAAAGATTCTGATTCTGGGAAAGATTGAAGGCAATAGGATACAAGGATAACAGAGGACAAGATGGTTGGATGGTATCACCGACTCAACACACCTGAGTTTGAGCAAGCTCTGGGAGATGAAGGATAGGGAAACCTGCATGCTGCAGTCCATGGGGTCTCAAAGAGTTGGACATGACCGAGTGACTGAACAACAAATGTGAAATTCTTAGAACAATTCATGATAGAAAATGAACATCTAAAAAATAGTGGCTATTTTAATATCTGTTTTAGCATGAACAGTATTGAACAGTCCGGTCATTCAAAAAACAATTGTTTACATCTAATGTGTATGGGCAGAGAAGGCAATGGCACCCCACTCCAGTACTCTTGCCTGGAAAATCCTATGGATGGAGGAGCCTGGTAGGCTGCAGTCCATGGGGTCGCGAAGAGTCAGACATGACAGCAACTTCACTTTCACTTTTCACTTGTATGCATTGGAAAAGGAAATGGCAACCCACTCCAGTGTTCTTGCCTGGAGAATCCCAGGGATGGGGTCACACAGAGTCGGACACGACTGAAGTAACTTAGCAGCAGTAGCAATGTGTATAGGATACTGTGTTTTGCACAATGAGACATGCGGTGGGCCCTCCACACATTATTTGATGATAAAACTTAAGAACTTAAATGGTTAAATGGAGATAGCACAATTTTGCATTTATTAAATAAGACATATGACTTCCCTGGTGGTACAGTAGATAAGAACCCATCTGCCAAAGCAGGGAACACGGGTTCAATCCTTTATGACTGAGCCTGCATGCTCGAACTACTGAAACCCATGAGCCTAGAGCCTGAGCTCAACAAGAGAAGCCACCACAATGAGAAGCCCACAGACCACAATTAGAGAGTAGCTCCCGCTCTCAGCAACTGGAGAAAGCCCACACACAGCAAAGACCTAGGCACAACCAACCATAAATAAATATTTTGAGTATGTCAAATGAGACTCGTGATATCATTTTATACATATTAAGTTCTAATAATGGGTATTTTACTATTAATTTTGATTTGTTAAGCCTTACAACACAGAAACTAGTAAGATTTAACTAGTTTGTCAAGATTCTGTAATTCCACGTGACAGAAGCATAATATTTTGTGCTGTTAAAGGGGAGTAGGTACTGGAAAGCCTTTCTCCTGTGGCCATTGCCTACCTTGGCACTACAAATGAAGGCCAATTTAAACTGTGAACTCACTAATGAAAAGCACAAGAATGAGGAAAAACAGAACACCAAAGAGATCATGGAAAGAACACTGTTTACAGACTGTGCTAAAAAGCAGCCAGGGCATGCCCCGTTGACTTTGCTGGGAACCTGTATGCCGGGGACCTCAAATTTTAGCTGTTCTGCAAATGTATGGAAAACACCTCAGTCATGGGTATTGTTAGGAGGTTGCAGGTAATTTTAACAAGTAGGTAGATTGGCAAGTCCTGAATTCGCCTGAAGTGAAGAGACTGACTTCTGTGGCAGTGAACATGTGTACATTAAAAGATATTACACCAAGTGAGACTTGAGGCCAAGAAATATTAACCTGAACTCCTAGGTAAGCTTCAAATGTAGCAACAGTCCAACCAATGCAGGTGCTTAGGACTCTGGAGACCCTTGAGCCCAGGCACACTAATCAGCGTGTGGAAAACATACATGGGAGCTGAGTGCTGGGCCACCAGGAGTCACCTGACTAGTCCTCAGGTCCACGTCTCAGACCTCATCACCTGGGACCGGTTACTGACTTTCCTATGCCTCCATCCCTCATCCTGTAAAAGGAGGTGATAATGACAGTGCCTACCTCTGAGTGACAGTGGGAATCACATAGATATAGGGACACAAGCACTGGTGTTACCAGACATGCAGACAGATGTGCCAGGAGAGGAAGACATGGGCAGCTCATGGTACCAACAACTACTCTTCCAGAGTCTGAGCCTGGAGATCACTGATAGATAACAGCTGGCATCAGCCCCTAAGCACCTAAGCACAGGCCATCAGTAGAGAGCCCTGCTCCCCACTTCTCATCTCCCTGTTCCAGAAGTGCCCAGACTGTTATGTACTGAATTATGTCCTCTCGAAATTCACATGTTGGAGTCTAATCCCCAGGTCCTCAGAAGGTGACTGTGTTTGGAGACAGTGGTCTTTTTTAAAATAAATTTATTCACGGTTGTACTGGGTCGTCATTGCTGCCTACAGGCTTTCTCTAGTTGTGGCGAGCAAGGGCTACTCTCCAGTTGTGGTGTGTGGGCTTCTTGCTGCAGTAGCTTCTCTTGTTGTGGAGCATGGGCAAGGGCGCACAGGTTTTAGTAGTTATGGTGCAAGGGCTTAGTTGCTCTGTGGCATGTGGAATCTTCCCAGACCAGGGACTGAACCCATGTCCCCTGCATTGGCAGGTGGATTCTGAATCTCTGGACCACCAGGGAAGTCTGAGACAGTGATCTTTAAAAAGATAATTAAGGCATAAATGAAGCCACCAGGAAGGGCCCTAATTCAATCTAACTGGTGTCCTTGTAAGAAAAGATGAGGTCACAGACACCCACAGAGAAGACAGCTGTTTACATGCCCAGCCGAGAGGCCTCAGAAGAAACTGCTGACACTGTGATCTCAGACTTCCAGCCTCCAGGATTGCAAACCAAGGAATGAAAGTTGTTTAAGCTGTGTTTAAAGTGCTTTGTTATGGCTGCTTGAGCCACCTGACACACACCCTTAAGGGAAATTTCTTAGATCACAGCCCAGAAAAAGCTCACCTGTTAGAGAGAGGAGCGTGGGGGTGGGATGCTTTGTCAGACTCCTGAGGACCATTCAAATGACCTCCTTAATATTTCAGACACTGTATTCATTCATTCTCTTCATCTCCCCTGCATGTGCTTTTGCCAAACAGACCTTATTTCATGTTTCAATATAATCTAGTTCTCCATGGCTGAGTAGTTAACTCACAGGGGCCTAATATTTCAAATAAAACTACAATAGATGCCAACATATGATGAGTAACATTTCAAATTAGCCACATAAGACAAAAGCAGCTAAAACGTTAAGCTTACTGCATTTCCATCTTACTCAGATTTACTTGTTTCTGTTACATGGTAGCCACATCACTGTGATGGCCAACAAGTCTTTGTGCTGAGCGGCCACTTTGAAGTTGGGAAAAGGAACCATTCCAATACATCTAGTGATTAAGACATAGGAGCAGTGACAGCTGCGTGACTTCAACGTGCTTTCCAAATTTATTTATATGGCAGCCCCTCCCCCCTCCCCTGCAAACTCCCCGCATATGCTGTCACTGCAGGATCATAAACCCAGCAGCTGGCTGCTGTTATGAAGCCAAGAACATTCTGCCACTGCAGTGACACACAGTGCCCTGATTCATTTGGACAAAGATCAGGCCTCCAGGTATTTAACTCTGAGTTCAATACCTATTTTTCAGTAGTGTTTAAAAGACTTTTGTATATAAAAGATGCTCGAGAAACACTTGATGGGTAAGATAAAACAGAGTGTGGCTGAAGGTGCAGGTTCAAAGGTCTAAAGTGCGCATCAGCCCCAGGCTTGAGACCTATCAAGTCCAAACGCACCAGGAGCTGAAGACTAAGGATTCTCATCAGAGCAGGTTTGCATCTTCTGAGCCAGATGACCCACTGTTCCTGAGATCAATTTCCCAAAACTCTTAAAATCAACAGAAAAATGGCAGCCATCTTTCCAGCCACCTATCAGGTGTCACCTCCTTTGTGACTGCCCCAGAGCTACTGTGACAGCTTTGCACCTATTCCTTGACAGGTGGGACCTGTTCCATCCACCCTGGTATGGCTTCTGTTCCCAGCAGCTGCCATGGGTTCCTGAAGACCCTGGAATCAAGGCACTAGGAGAAGATGGGAGGGGAGTGTGTTTGGACTTCTTCCAGGACAGTATCTGCTGTCTTGGCACCACCAGTACCAGAGGTCTATCTCATTCACTGTATCCCCCTCCCACTCAGGATGTTAGTCTGTTACACTTGCCAACCATCCAACCCTGTGGACAGCTGTTTCAGCCATGACCATTTCAGGGTACTAGCTGATCTTCCTGCTCAGCTCCACCATGGGATTCCATGCATCCTTGAACTACCCCCTTCCCTATCTCCACTCTTGCAGGCGTCCAGCTCAGTCCGGCTCTTGTGTCCTACTCAGATGCTGAAGTTGCCCAACACCCAGCTCACATCGTTTTCACTCAGCAAACATCGGAGTGATAGTTCAAAGAAAGAATGAACACAAGAATGAGTACACCAGAGCACTTGATGACTGGAGATAACATGCTTCTGTTTCTCACATTGCTAAAAGGCAACTTTCCTTAATTCTGACTAGGGACCTCAGGGGTCAGTGGTCAGAGAAGCTACTTTCAGCCTGTTATTTTTAGTCCCCAAACAACTTCTAAAATAAGAGAAGAAAAAGAGGAAATCTGTTCTTCATGTGTAGAAAGCTAAGTACTTGTGGTCCACTAACTGATGACAGATAAGGAGAGCTGTGTTAAGGAACCCAGCCTTCCATCTGTCAACAGGGCCCTCCCAAGTCTCCCCCGGGCAATACGACCTCTTCTGTCACTGAGCAGGAAGTAATGTAGGCCCTCAGACCACCTGTCCACCCAGCTGCCCTGGCTTCCTAAGACGACATGGCTGTGCCCTCCACATGGCAACAGAAAACTGGGTTCCTCAGTGGAAACATGGAGGTAACACCCGGTGAAAGGCGCCTGCAACGATGCTGAGGGAAGCAGTCAGAGCATCCAGTTTGTCGCTGGAGATGCTGCTTGGCTGCCCACTGTACCAACCTGTCTTCCATGTGCAGGTCACCAAAAGAGCAGGCCTTCCTCCTTGGTTTCCCCTGAAACATCCACCTCCCCAGTGCGACAGAAGCCCCAACAGGAGGGTTCTACTGGTGTGTCACCCATAGGTCATACTGACACATGACAATGTAAGTGAAGATTTATCTCCTTACTCTTTAATAATCACTCGGGGACAGAACAGATTTACTCACAGAGCCACAGAAACACACAGTAATTGATGGAAGAGTCTCACAGGCCTTGTGTTACCTAATGCAAATTTTCTTTTCCTGCTTAATTTTTCAATAGCATGGCTTAAAATTCTCTGAAACAGGAGCTGACAAACTATGGCTCACAGGGCGGCCTGTCAGCTGTGTTTATAAATGAGGTCTTGCTGGTGTACAGCCACGCCTGCTGTTCACGCATGGTCTGTTGCTCTTGAGCCAGGGCAGAGGAGCAGCAGCAGGGACTGTATGGCCCACAAAGCCTGACACCCACTCTCTGGCCCTTTCCTGGAAAAACTGGCGGACACTGCCTCTCAATCAGGAAGCTCCAGCTGCCAGGGACGCCCTGGCCAGGAAGGGAGGCAAGAGTGTCGCAGAGAGACCCCAGCCCCAGTGGTGCAGGCTTTGCTAATACCACCATCCTTGGTGTGTAGTTAGTATTTTAAGACTATAAATGTCTGAAAAGTATCAGTAAAGAGATTACAAAAGAACTGATACTATGGATGATTATACATAAATAAATTATGGTTATTTATTACGTTTAGCCCTCTGAGCAAATTCCCTAGAAAACCAGAATCTAGATCCTAAGCAAATGCCAGGCTCCAGGCTAATTATGCATCAAGTACATGAAGGCACGTCCACCTGCTTAGCAGGATCAATGCAGGAAACCTGACGAGAATTTCCTTGCTGATACAAACAGCAGCATTCATGCTGATAAACTCTATGATACTCTGGAAATGCAATTACTTCTATGAATATCCGGCTAATGACAATATACCCCAGCACATGCAGATGAAACCTATATGTGACGATATCTCAAATGTATTAGTCATAAAGGATGACACACACCTTACCTACACATCTGTAGCTCATGAAGAAATCTCTTTAATTTCCTGACTATACAAATTTTGATGCTGAATGTACAACAATGTTATCTATTCTGCTTTGTTCTTATTTCTTAATCTAGAAATGTAGTAATAGCTTCTTTTCACTTTCTCTATTTCCATGTAGCTAATTCTGGTAATATTTTACTCCAATGCCTTTTTATAAATATACCTCTTGAAGTTTCAAGTGTTGCTTTAATTCTTCTGGTTACTCTAAATTATGTTCCTTGACTTTTGATAAAGTATTTTAAAGGTACTAATCCTTTGCCAATTGTCTCAGGAACACAGCATGCACAAAGGTTCTGTAGACACTTTCTAGTTTTCTCTCTTGACAATGTGGAGGCCCTGTTCTGTCTAGGTTGCAGAGGCCATTGCACGGTGCGTCCATCTTCCTGAGTCACAAATGTGCATGCCTCAGGCGTTAGCATCTTGTGACAGGAATGCCTTGAGCCCTCACTGTCAGTGCTCAAGTGTGAATACCATCTAGCAGAGCCACAGGAAGAAAGACTCCCTGGATGGGGACCACATCATCCACTAAGCCAGTCTGACAGAAGGTGAGTGCTGCCCCTGTGCATCAGGATGGACTTATAAGGATGAAGGATTTCCTTCTAAAACAACAGAGCAGAAGTACTACTCACTTGTCTGTCACTTGATGGTCTCTAACCACTCATTTTCCCTCTGCCCACTGGGCGAGAGACACCTCCACAGACTCTATCAAAGTGCCTCACCTCAAGAGGTGCATTCCTCTTTGCACCCAAGGTGCAAAGTGGTGGTTTATTTGACCCTACATTTCTTAAAACACACATGTACACATAATACTTTCTTCTTTTGAAGGCTTTTGATGGCCTCAACAAAAGGTCAAATACTGTCAATTCTGAATTTTCACTTCTTTGGCTTTGCCACAGGGATAAAAAAGTCTTAATTCTCCTTTTCTTATTATTTTGCCACTGCTTTCTTTCAACAAAATTTGTTTTTTGCATTTATAGAAAATTCCTATATATTCTAGGAACTTATCTTTGTGCCAAATTAGAAATTAGTGAAATGTCACATACTCAGAAGCTCTCTTTTAGTTACACTGAGATTTAACGCACATGAGCAATGCAACCTTTTATGGTCTGGGTAGGTTTAATTCTCTGTGCTATAATTTCCTCCAATATTCCGTGTGTAACTTCATAAAGTGAGAAACAAATGCAGGGAGTAATATGTCCAAAATTACGTATTTCTCTTGGTAAGATTGCTGATATTTCCTTAAAAGTGAATTGAATCAAGAAATCCATATTCCCAAGGTCAGAGCGAGGGGCAGAGGTGGAGGGAGCTTCATGCCCCCCCTGCACATGTGGCTGCTGGATGCAGCACACAGACAGCGCCGAGGGACTGTCTCAGGTTCCTAAACATTCAGGGAAAACTTTTAGTGTCCAAAAATATCTAATAGTCACAAGTTTCTCAGATTTCAAATAGTTTCTCAGTACACAGTAACCAGTGTATGCTACCAAAAATGTTTTAAACTCAAATTTAATAATACCACTTCGCATGTGAGCATTACTTTTAAAACTATGAAGAATTTTCCTATTTTCCCCTTTTTATTCACAATGGAGAGGTGGCAAAGGAAGGACAGATGATTCCTCTTCTTTCCACTAACAAACCAGAGCAGGCCAACAGTGACTGCTGAGGAAGCCAGCCCTCCCTGTGTCCTGCTGGGAGACAATCGGCCTCACTGCTGATTCTGGAAAGGCTGCGGCTTTTAACCTCAGCTGCACGCTGAGTAAGCACCACTGAGGCCAAGTCCTAGAAGTCAGTATGGAACTCCTCTGACTCTGTCATGGAGATAGTAATCTAGAAAAAAATACTGTGTAAATGTGAATCTGAGAAGGTGGCAGAGTATCGAATTCATTCATTTCACTAACCTATTTTCTAAATGTGGATTTTTTGGATAGGAGGCTAGACATGGGAGGAGGACATGCACCTGCCCTGTGCTCAGTTCTCAACCATTGCACTGGTGTCCCTGGACGTGGCTGACCCTGGTCCACATCTTTGAATGGAGAACATACTAAACCATCTTGGCACCACACTCAAAGCAAGTGATTTACTTTTATGAACATTAATATTTTATTATTTAAGTATTTAAAAATCTCAATCCACAGATGGAAATGGATGAGAACAGACCTGGACCTCATACACCAGATGAATGTGGCATAGTGAGTGTCAGGCGAGGGTAGAGGCAGCGACATATGACCCTCAGGTACTCCAGGTTCACAGAGCTCCACTGCTCATTCAATACACTCCTTTCCTCTAACAACTCTTACTTAATCTCCTTTTTTACACAGTTTTCAAACACCTTGCCAATGCTTCCAAACTCTGTGCTTTTTTAAATACAAAGGATCCCACTTCTCATAACCTAACATACATTCTGGGAACCATCCCAGAAATCTGAATGCCTACAGCAGAAAACTGCTGTAGTGATGAAAGCCTCCCCTTTTCAAAGTAAGGGCAAAGTCACTCTCAAGTGCCCAGTCATGCTTATTAGCATGATTAAAATGTTACTTAGGATTGCATTATAGCATGAAGAGAAGAAAACATGTAACCAGATATGGCTACATGTTTCCCTAATGAACAAGAATGCACTCCTCTACGAGCAGAAAACTCCTAAATTATAATTGTAGAAGACATCTAGGATGTGAAAAATAGTAAAAAACCAAGGGTTTCACAGAACAGTAAAGCCAACGCAGCAAAGCAGCCCAGGAGCAGAGACAGGGTCTGACCTGTCCCTCGAGTGGGTTCTGAGGCCACGATGCACAGACAGGGAAAAGGCAAACTAAAAGGTGTAGGGACACTCAGCAGCCACTCAGATGCACAGACAGGGAGAACAGCACAGCCAACTGCCGCGGGGCACTCACCTATGTGCGTCTGAGCCATGACGTCGGCCAGCCTGTGGGCGGCACCACTCCCCCCACTCTGGGTGGAAGAGGACGAGGTGGTGGAGGTGGTAGAACCATGGATGGCCTGGCTGATCCAATGCTCCATGTTGATGCTGCCCTGGCTGGAGGTGGGGGTCCCCTGGGAGTCGCCCTGCACCGAGCCTTCGTCTTCTGAGCCAGAGGAGGTATCTGTGGGAGAGAGGCAATTAGCTGCGACTGGGGCAAGCAGCACTCCCAGGCCCAGGCCCTCTCCAAACACAGACCCATCTCACACACTAACTGGTAAATGACCTTCGAACACTCTTGAAAAGTTACAAGCTTTTCAGATGACAAATTATTTTTCAGTATAGTGAGGTCTTCTTCCAAAGCACCTTACCTTACATATATATGCTAGAGTCTTCTTGACATTCCAAACTCAGACAAAGACATCCTCACCTGTTCTCCACTCAAGACGTTGGGGAATAACAAAATGTTTTTCTGTGCACTCAGACACCAAGCAAGAAGGTCATGGTGGCATTTTCTAAGACACTAAACTTTCAAGTGTTCAAAGTGTAATGTTCTGTAAGCCCTTCTTTATTCGAAGTGTTTCTCTGAGCCACGTGCTATTTTAAGTTGTGTGTGAGTGTGGCAGGTTGTGAACAAAAAATTTTATAATGATAGTGTTGGCATTTATGATTGTACAAAACTATCTCAAGTGATATTGTCACTAAGACTCTAAATGACAGTTTACAACATGTATTATATAGTATATCTGAAAATGCTAACCAAACAATTAAATGCACCAAAAATGACATTTCCAATAATGTTCTTTTATATTTTGCAAAGACACTTGTACAGGATTTGTTCTCCTGAAAGTTCTGTCTTTCCTCATGAACGACACAGTAACACCCCTAAGGACGGAGTCAACGTAAAGAAAAGCACACACACACATAAATCACACCGCACCTTGTACTTCAGACTCAGTATTTCCCAGAAAAAGTGACTCAGAAAAAGGTCCAACTCCCTGAATACTGTCTAGTTTCAAAGCTTTAGTTAAAATATATTTGAAGTGCCTTTGTTATCCATATAAGTCCATTCTGTTTGTTATACACATACAAAATTAAAATTTTCACTTTCATATTTCAGCAAATTATAACCACAAACTAAACAAACAGGATTAAGTATACTAATTATGGTTGTGTTTGACTCTTTGCAACCCCATAGACTGTAGCCCACCAGGATCCTTTGTTCATGAACTCTCCAGGCAAGAATGAATACCACAGTGAGTTGCCATTCCCTTCTCCAGATCTTCCCAACTCAGGGATTGAACCTGGGTCTCCTGCATTGTAGGCAGATTCTTAGCCATCTGAGCCATCAGTGAATCCCATGCTGATTTAAAAACAGTTCAAATTACATGTTGTGGCTCAGAATTAAGAAATGAAGGAATGTAAGGAAATCAGCAAAAAGGACTCCCTTTCCTAATAGAAAATTCTATTCTTGAGATAAAGAACATTTCTTGTATTATCCTTTAAGAAAACACAAAACAAGTAAGTTTCATATTATTTAAGTTTTGTCTTATAAAGTTCAGAACTTTCACTTTTGAAGGCATGAGAAGTTGAAGAGAGGTCCGAATTAGTACCGGACATACCTGATCACATCCCTGAGTTGAAGTATGTGCTTCTATTACCCTCACTGCTTGCAAACACTCAGGACTAAACTTTACAAGACTCCAAAAAGTGCTTTATATATTCAACTATTCTTATTCCACCTTAAATTTCTCTTGTGAACAAAGGGGTGTGCCAGGTAACTTAGGTCTGCAGAAAAGAAACAGTGGCAACCACGCTATGAATAATGCTGGAACAAGAAACACACACACACATACACACATATAAAATCAAGAAAATTAGGCTCAATCCTTTGTGTTTCTAACAGATACCTGGACATTTAATTTTGTGCTTCACTTCAGTTTTGAAGATAATAACATGTGCATACGTGCATGCTAAGTCGTTTCAGCTGTGACCGACTCTTTGCAACCCTATGGACTGTAGCCCTCCAGGCGCCTCTGTTCATGGGATTCGCCACAAGAACACTGGAGTAGGTTGCCATGCCCTCCTCCAGGGGATCTTCCCAACACAGGGATTGAACCTGTGTCTCCTGTGTCTCCTGCATTGGCAGGCGGGTTCTTTACCACTAGCGCCACATGATATAGATTATAACTATTTGCACAGAGTTAAGCAGAGAAATTAGGTAGTTACATAAAATTCAAGGTTAAACAAAAGCAGAAATATAAATGGGATATTACCTTCAACCATTTATATCAGGGGTGAACAGGCCTGTGGACCACACTCTCTGCCTAAATTCATGACAAACTTTTATTGGCACAGAGCTACGTCTCTCACTGATATGCTGCCCTTGGCAGCTTTAGTAACTCAATGGCAAAGCAAGCAACTGTGATACCCAAAAATACTATCTGCACTTTACAGCAAAAACTGATGTCACCAGATTTAAGTAACTGCCTGAAAATGAAAGTTGCTCAGTAGTGTCCAACTCTTTGCGACTCCATGGACTAGACAATCCATGGAATTCTCCAGGCCAGAATACTGGAGTGGGTAGCCTTTCCCTTCTCCACGGGATCCTTCCAACCCAGGGCTCGAACCAGGGTCTCCTGCATTGTATGTGGATTCTTTACCAACTGAGCTACCAGGGAAGTAACTGCCTAAATTTTTCAATTCATTCAATTTCTTAACAGAACATTACAACCTATTGATATTTTGAAGACTTGAGAATATGCATACACCAGTCTAAGCAGAGAAGAAATCCAACTTCTGCTGTGAAGAATTAAATTTTATAGGACTTTAACAAAAGTCTGTATCATATTTATGAGTCTAAAATCTTAAAATGCATATTTATATAGACATTAAATGCATACATAATCATGCCAATTTTCCTTCCGAGTTTAATTTAGAGCATATACACTGTTTCTGGACTTCTGGTTCTCAAAAAATGAATTATAGCACCATGATTTTGAAAGCTAAAGAGACTGCAGTTGCTGGCACTAACCTAATTCTAAGGCATGCTCATCCCTCTATGAAGCCAACAGGGCCTGCTGCTCACCTGGGGGTGTGTAGGCGTCCATCGAGGTCTGCACAACCAAGGACCTGCGTTTGGAAGGCATAGGCACAGCCATCTTCCTTTCTTTGTGTTTAGCGAGCGCAGCCTGGACAGCTTCTGTATGGACGTCTGAAACAAAGCGGGAGCTCAATCACTCCATTGTTTGGAGACAGCCCCAAGGCCCCAAGCTTCTCTGCCTTGTTTCTGGTCCTGTGACAGAGTCTATCTTCCTACAGACACTGTCACAAATGGAAGAGTGGGGAAGGAAGGAAAGTAAGTATAAGCCTGACAGTTTGAAAGCTCCAGGAAAAAGGCATTTGAATTCATTTGCAGACTTTTAACTATTCATTTTATTACCCTGGAATCTGTATAATCAGATACTGGATGTAAATCTCTGTGGTATTATTCTTTCCTTAGTCAGTGGACCTTGATCTTCAAATATTTCTTCATGGGTCACATTTTCAAGCTTCATAATTCATTTCCATGTCTGTTAAGGGAAGTATGTACACCTTACAGGCTGTACAGTAATGATTTTAAGCTAACAGTTTCTAAACATCAGTTATGGGGCAGTCCTTACATTAGGTAATCTTTATATATTAACCTATTACATTAACTCCACCATTCTTTTTTAATGCCTGTTTTGTAAGGTAGTGGCCTCAGGACTGGGTGTGGAGAATCAGGTGGACAAGGTACTATCTGTCATGTAGCTCACTTTCTAAAGGGCTAAAGAAAGACAAGAGCCCGTCAAATGGGATAGGAATGGAAATCAGATAAAAAGATTGAATGGCTACTTAATTGTGAAGCCAGGGAAGAGATCTCTTACTGGGAAATATGCATAGTAAGATGAAAATCTCCAAGACAGGGAAAAATCAACTCAAAGGCCCTGCACTGTGAATGAGGGTGGTGCCGGCAAGACACATACAGCACCAGCCAAGGGACTCACCAGGGTAAGGGCTTTGCAGGAGTGGTTATAAGTCTGACAGAGAAGCATGGGGTTGAAGAGTAAGAGTGGATGAGGAATCATCCTGGCTGCTGGGAAGGTGCCAGCTAGAGAATGAGAGAGGAGCCAGGAAAGCAGCCAGAAGGCAGCAGTCAGGGCATGACTACACTCACCAACTTCCACACGTTCTATGGAGGAGGCTCTCGTTATTCCCATTTCAGAAACAAGAAAGCAAAGGTGTAAAGCTCTCCCAGTATAACTTGTCAGTGGCAATGACTGGGTGTGAACCAGGTGTGAGCACCTCCAGGGCCCACATCTTCACCACTAACCACACTGTTCTCTAACTGATCCTAAGAAACCCCACCCTGTTAACATTTGAGAGTCAGGGATACAGACCAGCTCTCAGGCCAGATGCAGCCTGCATTCTCCTTGTAATAATGTTTCACTGGAACAGAGAGGCATCATTTCTGTGTGTGTCATCTACGGCTGCTTCCATACTGGAAAGCAGGGCTGAGCAGTTGTGACGGAGATCATAATGGCCTAGAAGGCTAGAAATATTTGCTATCTGGCCCTTTACAGAAAACATTTGCCAACAGTTGTTCTAGAGCATATCACATACCAAACACAATGACTTTATTATTTTTTGTTCAGATTCTGTGTGCACTGCTCTTCTCTCCTCATCTAAATTCAAAGTACTTTAAGACAAAAACCCAGTTTCTGGTTACTCTTAAACTCCTAGATTGAAAACTGGTGACTGAATGACTTGACTTTACATTACTGAACAAAACTAAAGGGCTCATTAATGAGCACACTGGTTCTCCACACATCAAACACTTTGCTTTATATGTATCTCCTTCTTAGGTTTTTGGATGTAAGTTCAAATGTACAGAAAATAATAGGCAAGGATAGTACAGAGAACTCTGGTATAACTTTTACACAAACTCACCATTTATATTTGACCCCATTGCTTTCTTTAAATGAGTTTTTTTCCTAATCATGTGAAAATAAACTGCAGCTACCATATTTTTCTATACCTAAATATTTCAACATATTTCCTATAAACAAAGATAGTCTCTTACATAATGTGAATTCTCAAAATTGGGATATGTAACAATGATAGACTTTGTGTGTATGTGCTAAGTCGCTTCAGTTGTGTTTGACTCTGTGCGACCCTATGGACTGCAGCCTACCAGGCTCCTCTGTCCATGGGATACTCCAGGCAGGAATACTGGAGTGGGTTGATGTGCCCTCCTCCAAGGGATCTTCCAGCAAACAAATCTATGTCTCTTACGCCTACCTGCATTGACAGGTGGGTTCTTTACCACTAGTGCCACCTAGGAAATCCAATGATATACTACCATCATCTAATTCAAACTGCAAGTTCAAATGGTGCCAACTGTCCCAGTAACTTCCTTTGCAGTTATTCTGTCTTTCTAGTCTGTGATTCAATCCAGGACCATGGGTGCATGTATTTATTAGATTTTCTTTGCCCTCGTAGATTTGGACCAGTTTCCCAGCTTCTGCATTCCATGAAACTGGCCATTTTAAAGGATCAGTCAGTTCAGTCACTCAGTTGTGTCCGACTCTTTGCAACCCCGTGGACTGCAATATACCAGGCTTCCCTGTCCATCACCAACTCCCGGAGCTTCCTCAAACTCATGTCCATCGAGTCAGTGATGCCATCCAACCATCTTATCCTCTGTCAGCCCCTTCTCTTCCTGCCTTTAATCCTTCCCAGCATGGGAGTCTTTTCCAATGAGTCAGTTCTTTGCATTAGGTGGCCAAAGTATTGGAGTTTGAGCTTCAACATCAGTCCTTCCAATGAATATCCAGGACTGATTTCTTTTAGGACTTTAAACGACATAGGCCAGTTATTTTGTAGATTGTCTTCAGCCTGGGTTTTCTGATATTTCCTCATGACTAGATGCAGACCATGCATTTTAGCAGGGACTTCACGTAAGTCTGTTCCCTACTGATGGAGTTAACTTTGGTCCTAAGTTAAGGTGGTGCTATAAAGCTCTTCTAAAGTAAAGACGCTATTTTTCCCGCCATGTAATAGTCTGTAAAGAAGCGGCCAACATGATTATGTTTTGAAAATATTCATCCCAAGTCTATGGCTCAACTTTCATACCTTTAATAGTGTGCTCGATGAGGAGAAATTTTTCATTTTCATGAGATTCACTCTCTTATTTTTTCCTAACTAGCACTTTTTGAATTCTGTCTATGAAATCTGTGCCTAACCCAAGGTTTGGGAAGCTTTATACTTCTACCTTTTACTCTTAGGTCTAGGAATCACTTCAGCTTAATTTTTCTAAGTAGTGGAGGCTGGTGTTTTACACATCTTATTCAACTTTTCAAGTACAACCTGTTGTAGAGACTTTCCTTTCCCTATTAAACTGCCCTACCTCCTTTGTCAAATATCACCTGATATTTGTGTATGAGGATAATTCTGAACTTTCTATCTGGTACAGTAAATCTGTATGTCTAACATTTTTTTAGTTCCATACTATTTTGATTAGTACAGTTGTTGCTTTTATCAGTTAGATTATTATTTACTGGAGCCATTCACAAAGAAATTTATATTTTACTGGTTTTTTAACTGCAGAAAAAAACTTGTCATCACTCTCCCAACATTTCCAGCTGGTCAGCACAGTATTGTCAACTGCATGCACATGACTGTGCAACATACCCCAGAAGGCCCCACGCTGCATGGCTACAAGTCTACATCCACCTAACAGCAGCTCACCACCTCCCTGTCCCTAAGCAGCCATCATCCAGCTTTCTCTTCCTACAAGGTGACTATTTTCGACACCTCACGTAAGTGGAATCACATAGTAGGTGTTCTTCTGTGACTGGTGTATTACTCAAGGCAAAATGTCCTCAAATATATGCTAGAGAATGTGTCATAAATTACTTTCAAGGCTCAGTAGCATTCCACTGTATATACACACTGCATTTTCTTTATCCAATCATCCATTGATGGATATTTAAGTTGCTCCCACCTCCTGGCTACTGTGAATAGTGCTGCTTATAAATATCTGGTTCAAACTCCTGCTTTAGATTATTTTGGATATATAACTGGAAGTGGAATTGATAAGTCATATTGGTGGTTCTATTGGGTGGGCCAAAAAGTTGTCTTTTCGTTAAGTTTGGGGAAGATGAAATTATGAAGTTGCAGAAATGAAATTATGAAATTACAGAAGGTAGTGGAACAAAATGGTGAATAAGTTGTTCAATAAAGTTCTAGGTAAAAATGAAAAGTCCCATCTTTTACTTAAAAACTGAAGGGACTTTTTGACCAACTCAATATATACACATCACATCTTTATCCATTCATCCGTCAATGGACATTTAGATTGCTTGCATGTCTTGGCTACTGTAAACAGTGCTGCTATGAACACAGGGGTGCATGTATCCTTTTAAATTATAGTTTAATGATCTTTATTTCTAATTTCAAATTCCAATTGTTTATTGCTGGTATATAAGTGGCTTTCTTTATATTAACCTTATATTCCACAACCTTGCTATAATCACTTATGAATTTTCGATTTTTTCTTGATTCTTTAGGCTTTTCTACATAAAAAAGTAACATCACAACAAACATGTATACTTTTAATTTCCTTCACTTAGCCTATTGCATTAGCTAAGACTTTCAGTATAATGTTGAAAAGTAATGATGATGGGACATTTTTACCACGTTGTTAATCTTAGTGGGAAGTCTCACCACTAAATATCAACTGTAACTTTTTTCATATTCTTCATCAAATTGAGAATGTTCTCCCCTATTCCTAGATTGCTGAGAATTCTTGTCATAAACAGGTACTGGATTTTGTGAAATGCTTTCTCTGCATCTATTGACAGGGTCATTTTTTTTTCTTTAGCCTGTTGATATGATAGATTACATTAACTGATTTTCCATTGTTAACCCAGCTTTGCATACCTGGAATAAATCCCACTTGGTTGTGTTGTATAATAGTTTCTGTTTTGGGATTTGATTTGCTAATATTTTGTTGAGGAATTCTGCACCTATGTTCATGAGATACTAGTTTGTAGATTTCCTTTCTTGTAATATCTTTGTTTAGTCTTTGTATTAGGTTAATGCTTGCCACATAGAATAAATTAAGAAGTATCCCCTCTGCTTTTATCTGCACAAAGAGAATACAGGACACAGGTACAACTTCTTCCACAAATGTCTAATAAGACTCACCAGTGAACCTATCTGGGCCTGGTGCTTTGGAAGGCTATTATTGTTTCAGTGTTTTTAATAGACATAGGCCTATTTAGTTGACCTCTTTCTTCTTGGGTGAGTTTTGGCAGATTGTGTCTTTCAAGGAATGGGTCATTTTCATCTGGGTTTTTGTATTTGTAATCACAGAGTTGTTTGTAATATCCCCTTAATATTCTTTTATTGTCTATGGGATTAGTAGTAATGGTAATTTTTTCATTTCTGATATTAGTAACTTGTGTGTTTTCTAATTTTTTCCTAACCTGCCTACAGTATCAGTTCTAATGATCTTTTAAAAAAACAGGATTTAGGCTTGGTTTTCTCTATTGCTTTGTTTTCAATTTCTTTATTTCTCCTTTTATTTATTTTCTTCTTTTAATTTACTTTCCCTACTTTTCCTGGTTTCTTAATGCTTCTTGAAGCTTTTCAACTATACTATTCAATGCTGTACGTCTTCCTCTAAGCAATGCTTCTGTTACAGCCCACAAATTTTGATCCTCTGTATATTCATTTTCTCTTCAATTCAAAATATTTTAAAAATTCTTAGACTTCTTTGACCCAAATGTTATTTAGAAGTGTGCAGTTTAACCTCAAAGTATGTGGGGATTTCCCCGTTACCTCTCTATCACTGATTTCCAGTTTAATTCCATTGTGGGCTGAGAGTATACTTTGATTTCTACCACCTTCAGTGTTATGAAGTGTTTTAAAGCCCAGAACATAGTCTATCTTGGGGTATCCAGCATGAGAACATGTATTCTGCTATTTTTGGATGTCAATTAAATCCAGTTGATTGATGCCCTTACTGACTTTCTGCCTGCTGCATCTGTCAATTATCAATACAGAGATGTTAAAGTCTTTGTCCATTTATTCTTGTTTTACTGGTTCTTGTCTCACATGTTTTTTCATAGTTTGTTGTTGCGCATGTACACATTAAGGATTATTATATCTTCTTAAATAATTGACCCCTTTACAATTATGCAATGCTCCTCTTTTCTCTGATAACTTTCCTTGCTCTGAAGTCTGCTCTACATGAAATTAATATAGTTACTCATGCCTTTGAATTAGTATTCGCACTATATCTTTCTACATCTGTGTCTTTCTATTTCAAGTGGATTTCTCATATAGACAATGTAAGTGGGTTCTGCTTCTTACCCACTCTGACAGTCTTCACCTTCTATCTGGTGTACTTAGGCCACTTACTGTCAAAGTTATTATTGATATACTTGGATTATATTTACCATGTTTGTTAATGTTTTCTGTTTGTTGCATTTGTTCTTTATTTGTCTTAAACCCTTTTCCTGCCTTTTCTAGCTTTAACTAAGTATTTTATAGGATCCCATTCTTCTCTTCTGGCATATCAATTATACTTCATGTTTAAACTGCTTCCAGTGGTTGCCCTTGAGTTCGTAATATATATTTCACAATTAATCTGAGTTCACTTTCAAATAACACTGTAACTCTAGCGTGGTATGAACACCTTGCAACAGAGTATTCCTAGTTCCTCTCTCCTGTAACATTGTTTTCATTCATTCACTAATTAATATGCTATCATCACCCAAATGTTTATCTGTAAGATCAATTGTGTGTGTTAGTCACTTCAGTTGTGTCTGACTCATTGCAATCCTATGGACCACAGACCACCAAGGTCCTCTATCCCTGGCTTCTCCAGGCAAGAATACTGGAATGGGTTGCCATGCCCTTCTCCAGGAGATCTTCCAGACCCAGGGATTGAACTCACATCTCTTAAACTCCTGCACTGGCAGGAGGGTTCTTTACCATTAAGAATAAGAAAAACAAAGGATTTTACCTTCATCTATTCCTTCTCTAGCATTCTTCCTTTCTTTATGTAGACCTGAGTTTCTGACTTATCCACCTTTAGTCTATCAATGAGTTAATTCTTCATTTCTGCTACAGTGTTTCTGAATTCTAGCAATGTCTTTAGTCTTTCAGAGTTTCCATTATCCATGCCCAATTCTGGGGTCAGCAGTTTGCCCAATGACCTCAGTTCTTTAATGCCTTAAACAAAGGTTGCTGGCAGGTCAAGAAACAACAGTTAGAACTGGACATGGAACAACAGACTGGTTCCAAATCGGGAAAAGAGTACTGTCACCCTGCTTATTTAACTTATATGCAGAGTACATCATACAAAATGCCAGACTGGATGAAACACAAGCTGGAATCAAGATTGTTGGGAGAAGATTATTAATAACCTCAGATACGCAGATGACACCACCTTTCAGCAGAAAGTGAAGAACTAAAGAGCCTCTTGATGAAAGTGAAAGAGGACAGTGAAAAAGTTGGCTTAAAACTCGGAACATTCAGAAAACTAAGATCATGGCATCCGGTCCTATCACTTCATGGGAAATAGATGAGGAAGCACTGGAAACAGTGAGAGACCTTATTTTCTTGGACTCAAAAATCACTGCAGATGGTGACTGAAGCCATGAAATGAAAAGACTTATTTTCTTGGACTCGAAAATCACTGCAGATGGTGACTGAAGCCATGAAATGAAAAGACTTATTTTCTTGGACTCGAAAATCACTGCAGATGGTGACTGAAGCCATGAAATGAAAAGATGCTTGCTCCTTGGAAGAAAAGCTATGACCGACCTAGACAGCATATTAAAAGGCAGAGACATTACTTTACCAACAACGATCCATCTAGTCAAAGCTATGACTTTCCCAGTAGTCATGTATGGAGGTGAGAGTTGGACTATAAAGAAAGCTGAGCGCCAAAGAATTGATGCTTTTGAACTGTGGTGTTGGAGAAGACTCTTCAGAGTCTCTTGGACTGCAAGGAGATCCAACCAGTCAACCCTAAAGGAAATCAGTCCTGAATAATCACTGGAAGGACTGATGCTGAAGTTGAAACTCCAATACTTTGGCCACCTGATGCGAAGCACAGACTCATTGGAAAAGACCCTGATGCTGGGTAAGATTGAAGGAAGGAGAAGGGGACGACAGAGGATGAGATGGTTGGATGGCATCACTGACTCAATGGACAGGAGTTTGAGCAAGCTCTGGGAGTTGGTGATGGACAGGCAGGCCTGGCGTGCTGCAATCCACAGGGTCTCAAAGAGTCAGACACGACTGAGGGACTGAACTGAACTGAACTGAAGCCTTTTCTTGTGTAAGGATGTGTATGAGGATTTCTGTGCTTCCACCACATGCCCAAGTGGAAACCAAGTCTACATCCTCTATTCCATTTTTTTCTCATTATTTTCTCATTTCTTCTTCTTGTGCACTCATTCAATTTCTCTTCTCTGGCTTCTTAAGTTAAATCCTTATTTAATTTCCAGGATCTCTTCCTAACTAATATAAGTATTTTTTGGTAACTATTGTATCAATGTCTAAGTACTGTTTTGGTGTATCCCATAAATTGATGAATCATTTTTTTTTTTTACCTGAAATACAAATCCTCTTAACACGACGTCCCTGCTTCAACCAGCAACCTACCCCAACCCAACTACCTATACATATTTCTGAAATCCAACTCTGACTGTGTCTTCTGTTAAATGACTAGGCATAACTATCAAGCTTTATTAGTTTTCTACAAGCAGACAGTTAAAAACTGTCTTCAGCTGCATCTTCTGCCTTCTCCTCCATTCTTACACAACGTTTGGCACAACCTAGCACAGCACTATGAAAGACAACTTTCTGCTGTGGTGGTGATTTTCCACATCTGCAGTGCCCAGTATAGTAGTCACTTGTCTTAAAACGTGGCTAGTACAAAAAAAAAGCGCAGAAACAGAATTTCAAATCTTATTTAATTTCATTAATTTAAGTATAAAATTTCTCTTGTGCATACTGACCACCATGCTGGATGATTTCAGCTTTACACAGACAGAGCTTGTCTTTCACTAGGAATACTAAGTGGAGTATGCAGTCTGATATAAGTCTTCTAAGTAAGAAAATGTTATTTTCTGATTTATACCCCAAAATTGATGAAAACCTTTAAAGTTTTACTTATGGGATTAATGCTTTGATATTTACTGAATTAGAAAGGAAACTGAAAAACTTTTTAAAATACATGACTTCATAATCATGGATTCCACTGGCTGTAAGAATAACATCATCATGTCAGGCAGCCTCTGGAAAAACCCACTGTACATTCACAAAAGAATGAAACTAAAAGAGGCAAGTAATGTGTTAGTATTATCCTGGAAATGGCTTGTCCTCACAGACTTTCCTGAAAGGGTCTTGAACCAACCCACAGCTCCCTGTACTCTGAGCTCTTCCTCCTGGAGGAAGACAGTACTCCATGACATTCGAGCTGGAATGAGCACAAGGTAGATGTTTTCTAGGTTTGGTAAATGCCTATTTATTCATTCACTTTCCAAATCAAATTTTAGTTCCCAAAGGAAATTATTTAAAAAGAGAGGTACAAATTACTCTATAAAGAATTCCAGTAGGAGTTCATTATCATGTAAAGCAATGGGTTTAGAAATGAAAATATATAGCCCAGAGATATTAAGTCTGTGGCTATATGGCTAACCAGATTGACTGTTAATTAGGTCAACTGTCTAAAGGATAACAGAATTACCTCTTCGCTGATAAATTTGGTCATTGAAACAACCAAAGTAATTCTACTGCAAATGGTCAAAGAATTTTAGAAAGCAAAATATTCTGAGAGTCACAAAACCTTTTCTCTTAAATGTCCTATATCTTCTGTGCTGGTACAGGAGAAAATAAAATCCTGAAACATGTACACTCAAAACAGATTAAAACAAGCTTCTAAGATTTTATACCACTTAAAAAAAAACAATATATGAGCATAAACTCTAAAAGAAAGTAACTCAGCATTGAAATGCCTAAATTAAGAAAACTAATTAGAGTATTTTAAAACCAGGAAGCAGCAGATAATGACATAGCGAAGGAGACTATCAAATGAGCCCAGGGATGCCCCAAAGGCCCTCCTTAGTTTTCCTCTAGGGTGGATGTCATCCCATATGATGGTGGCACTGAGTCAGTTAAAGAAAATAAGAACACAGCTGAGCTTTCAAAAGCTCACGGAAAGATCCTCTGGATATGTGTGCTCCTTAAAACTAAGCAGTCATTATTTATTCAAAATTGAGAGTGTAAATTTTAAAAAAAATTTAAAACTATATATAGAATAGTATTTTTCACATCTTACATGATAATTGAAGGAATACCTGAACTATTTTTCATGTATTCTCTACATAGTAAGTAAATAGCTGGGGCAAATTCCACCACCTTTAACCTACAAATGGGAAACTGAATTCTGGAATGGCAGACCCAGAGAGGATCATCTATACAGCTGTACAACCTAGACATCTCAGAGTCACCAAAATCCCCTCTTTCACACACCCCTGCCTTAACTCACCACATCTCACATCTCACTGGCACTGACTCATATCCTGTACAAATACCTCAGGTGTCCTGGGGCTTCCAGATCCTCCCTTCTAACTCATACTCCACAGTGTTACCAAAGTCATCTGCAAACCCCAACCCGCTCCAGTTGTGACTCTGCTTAAAACCTTTGATTGGAACCCTATCATTTTCATGATAAAGTCCAAGTGCCAAAAGATAAGGATGGGAGTGAGCACTTGTCTACTGTCTGTCTATACACATGCCTACACATATGTCTGTGTGTGTGTGTACATGTGGGTCTCTACCTGCATTTCTCCCATATGTGTGACTATGTACATGTATCTACATCTGTGAGCATGATATATAAAATGCACAACAGAATCAAGACAAGGGAGTAAATCTTAACATTCCACAGCAAGTTGACAGCACATATGTATGTGCTACCCTTCTAATTAATCTGAAAGGGGCCTCTGAGATGCCTGAATAAAGTAAGACAAGCTCTTGGTATGTGCTAGGATAAAACTACCTGTGAAAACACAGAAGGTAAATTTGGTTACAAACCCCTGCCTTCATCCCACCCCCACACACACTGTCCCAGGCATCAGGACTGAGACAGCCAAGAAGGCAGAAGGAGCAGCAGTGAAGCTGCACTGGCCTTTTTCCTAGTTTCTCCAGTCCATTCTTCTTGCTTCTGCACATAAAGATTCCTGATGCCATAAAGTCCGTCTTATGCCATCTTCCCATCTAGAAAGGAGAGCTGGGCCAGGAAGTCAAGCACACAGCTCCTGAGCTTGGTGGGAAGGGTGGCGGCTTATCCTTCAAGTCCCCAATAAGGGAAAGACTCATAACACTGAGAGGCTCACAGGGCTGATCCACCTGCCTCCATGTGAAGTGGCTGAGCTACTTCACTTTTTGCAGCCTCAGCTTCCTCTTCCGCAGCACAAAACAGCCATTAAGTATGTCACCTTTCTGTTATAAAAACCAACTGAGGTAGTAACACCATTGCAAGTACTTGAAAATATAAAGTGATATATAAATGTTATAGTTTGGACTGTCATCATCAGCAATCCACATGTACCCTGAACTGGTGTCCCAGCAACAACACTTATCATTTTCTTTAAAAAAAATTATAGTTAGGTAATCAGTGAAAAAACAACTGGAATCCAGATGGTGGCGGAAAAAATACTCAAAGAGTTAAACAGTAATCACAATACAACTTTCCTGATGCTAAATTAATGGAAGAAATTTAAGCCTGTCAAGCCCAGATGACTGCTCTAAAGCAGAATTATGAAGACAGCATTCTTATACACAGCGTCATAAAACACAAAGGAAATAAACAACACACAAATTATTAAGAATTTTATTTCTTTTTTGAAAACTCTACTTGAAAAACAAATCACTGAGGTTAAAAGAGAAGGAAAAAATACTAGCAACCAAGATAGGAAAAGTAAAAGGAAGCTTTTTGAAACCAGTGTGAAACTTTGTAACACTTAAAAAATGAGCAAAATTTGGCTTACAAAAGGTTACTACATTTTAAATTATTGTAATATTCTAAATAATGGACACTATCTTAAAAATATAAAAAGAGTTACTTTTTACTGAATTTTATTGTGTGCCCTGGAGGGTGTATCCATGTCTGAGGTAAGAGGTGATCTGCACATCACAACCAACCACAAACACACCCGAACACACTGCTGTGCATTCACACAGCTTCTGCAGACATGTGTCCACTCCTGCATTTCACCACCACCCACATTACATCTGGCACCTTACCCGACCGGTAGCGCTCATCTCGTGACCCTGAGGACCTTCGGCGGTGATAGCGAGAGGCAGAGGAAGGAGTGACTGGAGCCCGGCGCTCTGGAGGCAAAGCTTGATCCACCCCTGGGTTAAGGAAGACAGCAAAGTAAGGTGAGGTGACTGGCAGCTGGAGTTCACTAACTCTGCCAAGCAAGTCATCTGGCAGAATAAAGCCCTGACTCTCTGTTTTTCCACAGCCAAGCTAAAGCACATAGGGGAGTGGGCGTGGAAGGCTGGGACAGCCCAGGTGAGGAACAGGAAAGGAAGCAGCAGTCCAGACTCCTTCCTGTCGCAAATGCCTGTTATGTGCACATGAAGTGATGCAGAGTAAGCCATAGCAACAATTTTTAAAATTATAATTATCATTAAATTAAAAGTAACTGTAAATAAGTCTTGCAGAGTATTTTTATAATCCAGGTTGCCAGAACTGAACATAAACTTTCCTCTTTCTTCATTCAAAATTTCAAACTCTGGCAACTTTACTCCACTTGATGCTAAACAAGTGAACAAGCCATATTTCAATATAGCTTTGAAGAATTACCAAAACTGTTAAAATCATCAAATAAAAATGATTCAGTTTCTGGCCAAAAGCTGGCCTAACTCTGGCCAACGTGATAGCTATTCAGAAACAGAGTAGCCAAAGGCACAATCCAGAGAAAATTACTAGGTACTACGAGAGAGATTTAATTACCACAGTTCAGAATAAGGAAATGCTGAGCATTAAAGATTAACTGCTACTTCTTCAGAAAAGGGCCAGTAATACTTAACAGAAAGTGAATCAGAAAAAGCAATCTTAACCCAGAACTGTCTAGTCCCTGGTTTACCGTGATGGCTCCACAAGAGCTAGCTACTCATCCTTGAGGTTTAATATTCCTCTTACACTGGAGATTTCTGCACCTCCTTTTTTCACAGAATGTCTGTGGACCCCACGTACTACGTTTGCTATGTGAGAACTGCACCAGAGTACACCGTGCACTGCAGCTCTGTGCTAGGTGCCATGGGCCTTCATCTGGCAAGTGTGTTAATGTCACTGTCATTAATTAACAGTTCTTGTCACTGAACCATTCAGAGCTCCAAGTTTTTTTCAAGTTATTGCTACAAATGATCTTTGACAAAATTACTTTGTGAAAGAATTACTTTATATTTTTTATCAAACAGATGCACATAATTTATGAAATCAAAGAGTACTATTAAGTCTCATAGGAAAACAGTAGTTACCTGGTGCTTACATTATTGAACCTTAGAATTCTAAGCAACATTATTCATATAGTTAAAACTTTTAAAATTTATTTGTATAAATGTATTTATTTGAAAATTATGTATAATCATTGCCTTTCATGCCAATTACTATCGAGAAGGTAAATTATTTTATCTTTAATTGGAGGATAATTGCTTTACAATGTTGTATTGGTTTCTGTCATACATTAACATGAATCAGCCATAGGTATACATACGTCCCATCCCTCTTGAACCTCCCTCCCATCTCTCACCCCATCCCACCACCCCTCTAGACTGTCAGAGAGCACTGGGTTGAGCTATCTGCATGATACAGCAAATTCCCACTGGCTATCTATTTTACATACGGTAGTGTATATATGTCAATACTACTCTCTCAATTTGTCCCACCTTCTCCTTCCCACTCTGTGTCCACAAGTCTGTTCTCTATGTCTGCATCTCTATTACTGCCCTGCAAATAGGGTTAGGGTTAGGGATAATCATTGCCTTTCATGCTAATCATTGTCAAGAAGTTAAATGATTAAATGCGAATCTGATGCTATAATCTTTATGTAAATCTGTTTGTTTTTTTCTTCTCTCCTCTGTCACCTTTTACACCTTTTTTTACATAAGGAGTGGCAAGCAAGCATTATGTTCTGCAGCAGAGGCATTACCAGATCTATTTCCAGCAGGTCTTTTACCCAGGCTATTCCATTTGCCCAAAGAAGAAAGGTCCAGTCTCTTGCCTGTGACTAAGCAGTGTTCATCACCAAGGCGGAGCTGTTCTCCCTCTCCAGCACTGTGCTCTGATTTAGGGCCTCTGGTACAGTATTGCCTGGTGTCCCTGACTCTGGAGGCTCTTAGTTCCCTTTCTCCAGACAGCAAACTTCTCTGCAGGAACGCAGAAGGAGTGATCGCCTGTTGCCTAGAAGCCATGCCTACCCACAATGCCCACCATCATGGTTTCATCAGCCCATTCATCTGCTGCCTTCCTCGCTGTGGCTAAATAAGGTGCCTCTAATCATCAACCTTATAGAGCCTAAAAGCACATCATTATTTCTCCATTCTCTTGTCCTAGAGATTCATACTTTATCCATTTACTGACATAACAGGTTAGTTCTTGGGAAGAGGCAGAGCTAACGCACCCTGTCAAGCTGCCAAGATTAAACAGTGCCTCACATACACGCACACACACACATTTAGCTTCCAATCTCAGTACTGTTACCCATCAACTCCTTTCAAATATGCTTCCTGAAATTAGTTTCAACCTTGACCTTCCAGGTCCATAGGTGGCCATATCCCTCCTCTGGGAAGTGCAGTCACAGCACCTGCAGACCAACTATCAGTTCAGTTGCTTAGTCATATCCGACTCTTTGCAACCCCATGGACTGCAACGCACCAGGCTTCCTTGTCCATCACCAACTCCCAGAGCTTGCCCAAATTCATATCCATTGAGTCCATGATGCCATCCTACCATCTCATCCTCTGTCGTCCCGTTCTCATCCTGCCTTCAATCCTTCCTAGCATCAGGGTCTTTTCCAATGAGTCAGTTCTTCACAACAGGTGTCCTAAGGATTGAAACTTCAGCTTCAGCATCAGTCCTTCCAATGAATATTCAGGACTGATTTCCTTTAGGATTGACTGGTTGGATCTCCTTGCAGTCCAAGGGACTCTCAAGAGTCTTCTCCAACACCACAGTTCAAAAGCATCAATTTTTTGGCGATCAGCTTTCTTTATGGTCCAACTCTCACACCCATACATGAACTTCTGGAAAAACCATAGCTTTGATTAGACAGACCTTTGTTGGTAAAGTAATGCCTCTGCTTTTTAATATGCTGTCCAACTTTGGCATAGCTTCTCTTCCAAGGAACAAGCATCTTTTAATTTCATGGCCACAATCACCATCTGCTGTGATTTTGGAGCCCAAGAAAATAAAGTCTCTCACTGTTTCCAGTGCTTTCCCTGTCTATTTCCCATGAAGTGATGGGACCAGATGCCATGATCTTAGTTTTCTGAATGTTGAGTTTTAAGCCAACTTTTTCACTGTCCTCTTTCACTTTCATCAAGAGGCTCTTCAGTTCCTCTTCACTTTCTACCATAAGGGTGCTGTTATCTGCATATCTGAGGTTATTGATATTTCTCCCAGCAATCTTGATTCCAGCTTGTGCTTCATCCAGCCCGACATTTCGCATGGTGTACTCTGCATATAAGTTAAATAAGCAGTGTGACAATATACAGTCCTGACATACTCCTTCCCCAATTTGGAACCAGTCTGTTGTTCCATGTCCAGTTCTAACTGTTGCTTCTTGACCTACATAGATTTCTCAGAAGGCAGGTAAGGTGGTCTCGTATTCCCATCTCTTGAAGAATTTTCCACAGTTTGTTGTGATCCACACAGTCAAAAGCTTTATCGTAGTCAATGAAGCAGATGTTTTTCTGAAATTCTCTTGCTTTTTCTACGATCCAATGGATGTTGGCAATTTGATTTCTGGTTCCTCTGCCTTTTCTAAATCAAACCAGCTATACAACATGTAACTTAGGGCTCACCTGCTATGGACCCTACACTTCTGTCTTCAGAAAGCTAAGTTTGCATATAGCATTGTGAATATTTACTCTCAAAGGCAGAAAAATAAGAGTTTACAACCCTAGGTTTTAAAAGTTTTTAAAAGAAAATGAATAAATTAGACAAAATGAGAATAGCTTCAATAAGTCACCAGCCTCAGGACATTAAAAGAGATTAAAATATAAGTGTGCATATTTCAAATATTGGTTTTTACCTGACCTCACTGTGAATGAAATTTGAGGTAGCTTAAACGTACTTCAGTCAAAAAAGCAACTCCAAATTAGAATGACCTGGTACACAGGAGAACATGGGGCAGTAACCAAGGGATCTTGCCTGTGACCCATCGTAAGAGGAGCTGACCACATGCTCCTGGTGGGATGGGCTGTTTCCCAGCAAGAGTAATCACAAATAATCAGTAAAACACATAGTTACAGCCTAGTATTCAGCACTGCTGAGGTCTCACGCTCAGGCATCCCTGAAACCTAGCTCTTGGGACAGCCCAATATGGCCAGTATGTCTTCGATAGAAGGGAGGGAGTCCCAAGAAAAGTAGGGTAACTGTCCAGAAACATGCAACGCAAGGTGGATAACAAAAAAAAATTCTTCCCAGGTAAAAACATGACAGAGATCAAGACTGGATCTCTTCTCCCACAAACACTGATCAAGCACTACTTGCTTCAGATCCCACATGAACTGAGGGCAATGCATCTGGACAATGCCATGCTCTGAAGATGGTGCCCCAACCTGCTGCTGGCACAGTCTGTGACCCTGGGCCTCAGTTTCCCATCTTTAGGCAGCACTGACAGGTATAGCCAATGCTTTACAGCACTGGTGTAAGCACTGTATATTTACTAAATTATTAACACAGTTGTATGAGACAGGCTTCTGCCATTTCACTGGGAGCAATCGAAGGCCCAGAACTGTGTCTGTGCCACTCCAGCAGTGCCCATCCATGTATGATGGGCACCCCTTCCTGGTGCACTCAAAGCCAGGCAAAGGCCAGGGCCCTGAAGCAGAGGCTCCCTTCTGTTCAGTGCTGCACTCCAGATGCAGTGGTCACTTGTCACACAGACCAAGTCCAGCTGGTACTCTGCATCTGGGAAGAGGTATTTTTGTGATCTCACCACAAAACTACTGTTCAACCAGCAGTCTTATAAAGAGAGATGGGAACTACTACAATTCCAGACTGTTACCCAGTAACAAACTCAGAGCAGCTGAAAGCTGCTGAGGTGGTGTGACTAAGGTGTGTGCATGGATCCTCACTTTGGACACATTAAGGGACTCTTAACAGGCACATTAAGAGTCCAGAAAAGGCAACAACTGTCTGGCTGTCTGCCTGCAGCTGAGTGCTGTCCCTGGCTCACAGAAGGAACTCAGGAAGCACTGTTGAACCAGTAAGTAAAACATTTAAGGCTCATGCAGAGGGCTGCAACACATCAATTCATACACAAGTCAGTGAGTTTTTGTTCCATCTAGAATTGCAATGGGACTCTAAATAAAACTCTTCATCAGAGGGGGAGAGCAGAGATGCATGAGAGGAAAAGAGGAAACAAAAGGACAGCACAGGAGAGAGTAAAACACAGCTGTCCACGCCTCGGAGTGTGCACCCTCCTGGGACTTCCATTTATGCATGTGGCACATCTCCAGCCCATTCGCAGACACCCTCATCCTTCATGGCTCCTTTCTTCCCCACCCTGAACTTTATCCTCAAGGTTAAAAGTTCACTGCCCTGACCCTTCACAGTCAGATGCCACCTGCTGCTCCAGGCACCCTCTCCACCCCCAGGGCCACCGCAGCCATGAACGTCAGTCTCTCTGCAATCCAACCAGGCTATGCCTGGTTCATGCCTCTGCACCCTGTGGACCCCAGAGCCGAGGCCCAGGCTCCTTCCCTGACCGCCAGCCTCTCTCCACCTCACGCTCCTCATGAGCCACCTCCCACTCCTGCCTCCAGGTTCCTGTCACAGAGAAATGGTTGCTGTTCCCAAGTTCTTGACCTGCTTATCACCACTCACTCCTCCAGATGCTTTTTCCTCTGCAGAGCTGAAAACTTTGTTTGAGCTCAAGGGGTAGAAAGCCGAGAAATAAGCCTTTTTTTAAAATTAGAATGTCATTACTTTCAATATATGTTTAAGAAAGGTTCCCTGAAACTAACTTAACAATGTAAAACAACTATACTTCAATTAAAAAAGGCTCCTCAAAGAAAACCCTAACAGCACAGTTCTGGCACCTAAACAATCCACCAATTTCAGATTATTAAATAAATGCAGTCATTTTATTAACACTATGGTAAACCAGACACTAGAAATCACAGTAATCCTAAGAATAAGGCCTATAGGGGCTGGTCCATTCACCATGACACAATGGTGCACTACAGACCAGAAAACCTGCTGTACAGACACCATACAGTTGCTCAGAATATTAAATGTTCTAGAAAAAGTAAGTATTTATATAAATTCAGATAGAGAAAAACACTAAAAAAACACCTTGGTTTTCAACAGCTTTAAAAGGAATCATGAAAAAAAATAAAAGGAATCATGAAGGACATGTAAAATAAAACAAAGATTTTATTTCCACTAACTACAGACAAATCACTGAACCTCTGAACCTCGGTTCCCACACGTGCTGGGGTGCAGACATAGATACAGAGTGACTGTTACTCCCAGGACCCTCATGGTGACTCAAGGCTCTCCGCTCCCCACCTACAGCATTCATGGATCTCAGCGTCCTGCAACCTCACTGGGCATGCCAAGGGCTCTCACTTAAGTGAAAATATGCACTAGATAGTTGGTAAAATTGCCAAGGATCTTTCCATATTTGTACACTGGCAAGTTTTGAATCCTCCCATTTTCTTCTAGCACATAATTATACTTTGCTTCCCACAACAGAGTGACGTGGAAGTCGCTCAGTTGTGTCTGACTCTTCGCAATCCCATGGATTATACATACAGTCCATGTAATTCTCCAGGCCAGAATACTGGAGCAGATAGCCTTTCCCTTCTCCAGGGGTCTTCCCAACCCAGGGATTGAACCCAGGTTGCCCACATTGCAGGTGGATTCTTTACCCGCTGAGCCAGAAGAGAAGCCCAAGAATACTGGAGTGGGTAGCCTATCCCTTCTCCAGTGAATCTTCCCAACCCAGGAATTGAACTAGGGTCTCCTGCACTGCAGGTGGATTCTTTACCAACTGAGCCATCAGGGAAGCCCCTTTCAAGGCATGAATCCATATGCAAATTAAACATCAAGAGAAAAATGGTTAGCAAATTTATACTGATTTATGGCAAGGCTTTATGCTGGTGGAGGGTAAAATAGACTCAAGGGTGACAGCAATGTAAGAATTAGGCCCGCATGGTTGGGGAGATGTTTCAGTGGTAATAGTGAAGCTTCTGTCTGTCTTGCGCTGTTCTGACTTGAGTCAGTATGAAATGAAAGGAGTGGATTTCTTACCTGTACTACAGTTGTACATGGGGTCACATGTACAGTAGTACATGGGGTCACAGAGAGTCGGACACAACTGAGCGACTTTCACTTTCACGACTGGAAGAGTGTAGAGGACCTGGAGCCATAAGGGTTCAAGAGAGCCCCTACCCACTGTGCTGCAATTGTGTCTCATCCCCACATCCCAGCACTTGGCTTTGCTCAGCAGTGAGGCAACTTCGGAGGCAACAAGCGTATGTCTTCAAGACTGTGGCTTCAAGTTTCATTTTCCTTATAGACTGTCCATAAAAATCCATATGAGCCTGGTCCAGGGGATAACTACACTCTCGCTGTCCCCTGCCCTCCCTTCCATGGAGGATCGGCTGTTCCTAAGTAACTACTGGTGTCTGGGGAAGGAACCTGATTGGTTCAAAGCCATCAAAAAAAAAAAACAAGAAAACCATCCATCTATCTATCTAGTCAGCAGCTGTGTGTGATAAAATAAGAATACGCTTTAGACAACTTAGGCACCAAGTTGTGTATCAAGATCATGACCACAGCATACCTAGGATACAAGTCATTACCTCTAGTGATGAAAGTTCCTTTCCTGGAGCAACTCAGTCTGGAAAGAATTCATGCTAAGTCACAGGCCATCCCGATTTAACTATTCGTATTTCTCTTCGGTATTTAACCTTGCACACTACACCCCATCCATCATGAACAGGTGGCATGGCCCAGGAAGGCCCCCAGGATCAGCCCTGGGTCCCTACAAAGCAGGTCAGAGGGGCAGCTCACTGCTGTGCCCAGGGAGGGAAGGCTGCACTCTGGGGAACAGGACTCTCCAGCAGGGTAAAAACAGACCAATGGTGCCCCAGGCACCAGAGCAGCGCAGCAGGTCTGACAACAGACCACCGGTGTACCTGACACTGGGGCAGCGCGGGTGTGAACACCAAGAAGCAGAACCAATCAGGCACAGCAGTGCCGGGAAGCTGCATTTCCTATAGCACATGAAACACAACGGCCTGTCCTAACCTCAGGGAGCAGGGAAGGAATCCTTGCCGAAGTGACACTTGAACTGAGCTTTAAGAGGTGCGCAGGTACAGGCAGAGGACACAAGCATGTGCCGACAGTGTGACATGGGATGCAGACTGGGGAGTTGGAGGGAGGACAGGCAGCTGCATGTGAAGCCCTTCTGATGCAGACAAGTCCACACTCCCAGTGGGGCCATCCTTCTCTAGTGGAACATAGACGGACGATAAACTCACCCCAACCTAGAGAGGTTCCTCCCTGAGGAGGCAGTCCATGTAGACCCCAAGGCAGATTCCCAGAGGCCAGGAGGGAAACAGACCTGCCCTCTGGTCCCAGCAGCCGAACTCACCAAGGTTTTCACAACAATGCAGTCACAGTAGGTCCCTCTAACAGAGCACAAGCCACTTGCTGCTGGAGGAAAGGCAAGCTGGGCCTGGAGAAGACTGGATTCACACAAGTCACCCACTGCTCAGAAACACTGGATGCCAATCATGAAGAAAGTAATACTCAGCCAATACACACATCATGACAACAGAGGGACTACATCTGGTCAAGGAAGATTTCACTATTTATGGTAATGATGGAATTTTACTACTTCACATCACCATGACCTTGCCATGAAAGCAGTGAAGACTCACTTATAGAAGCTGACACCATCTTATTAAGATATCCCTGAACAGAGTTGTAGAGAGTGGATTCTGTCTTCTAATTTTACAAATTTTAGCAGGTTCAGAGACTAACAAAAGAATACATAGCTGAAAAACTCCAAGAGCATTAGTACCAAATAATATCTCCTGAATAACATTTTCTCTTTGATGATGACTTTTAATATATTTTGACCCATTACTTGATTAAACACGTAATTTTTTTTTTTTTCTTTCTAGCTCTGGACCCTTTTCCTCATCTAGTTTTAGGTGAGCACTCAACACCATGCTCCCTGAAGTCAATATACCTTTGACTGGGTTCCCCGGTCACTCACTTCTGGGAAGAAAACCAGGGAAAACCTGCTTCCCCAGCACTTTTCCCTGGGATGGGGTAATGCACGGGAGCTCAGACTCAGGGTGCATCTCTTGCTCAAAGCTGCATAAGCCATCCTAATCCACAATCATGTGTCCTAAACAAATTCCCCAAATTTGGGATCTTTGAAATATCCCACAGATCCCAAAGAACTTTGAAATATCTTTAGAGTACTTTCTAGAGGAGTCTTTTTCTCTGATAAATAAAAATAACATAAAAAAAGGGAAAAAGGGAAAGTTCATCCAAATGCAAACTCTCTTTAGAAAAGTGTAAAGCAGGATAAGGGTAACTGAAAAGGAAAACAAGATGTTTCTCATGAAGATCCTACACCAAAAGTGTCATTTCTAAGGCTGACCTAGTCAAGAAAGAACCCTCTGATGCAGAGCTGCGCACTCTCCTTACTGCTCCCCAGAGGCAGTTGTGTACAGAGTGACTGTTCACCCAGGGCAACTTCTCAGCATTCAAATCAGCATAAGAACTGTACAACTACCCGGGCATCCAGCTTCCTGACCCCAGCATCCCCAGTGAACCTGCTTTCTCCTTCCCGGTTGGGGATGGTATGGCAGGAGGCCCAGGGAGCAGCGTTCCCCAGCAGCACTCTCAGCCTCACACATCCATAAGTGCGGGAGGCAAACAGAAACTGTGACGGGGCCCGGCAGCTAAGGCCCAAGTCTGCCACCTGTCCATCAATGCTCCTCTTTTGCCCACAAGGACATGCCTCATGCCTGTTAACAAGCTGGCCTAGAGAGGAGAGCAGAGGCACAGAGGGGAGACTAGGCTGTGTGTCCTCGTCTAAGATCCTGGGGATCAACTGTGACACACAGCTTATTATCTGTACATGATTCTCAAACAAGGTCTTTTATTTGAGTTTATGCTTATTCCTTATTATACTAAAAGGTGCACTGAACTCATCTTTCTGGGCTTCTTATATTCAAAATACTGTTCACTTAAATAATTTTGACCTCTGAATAGAAGAATCATGACTCTGATGAACCGGTTCAGTTTTTCAATTTCAAAACTCCGTGACTGTCCTCTGGAGTCTGCCCTCTGGAGACTACCTTAATGGAGCTATAGACCTCACTCCCTGAAACAGATCTCAAGGGCCAGGGTACACTAGAGCTCATCCTCACCCAAGTCTCTGACAATGAGACAAGGTCAGTGAAGATCAATAATTTTAAGAAAAACAGTATGATCCGTCATGGATTCTTCTTTCCTAAGTGTTTTGTAAGTGGTGCCCCAACTGCGAAAATATGGCTGCAAAAACTGAGTATTATATTTTAATAGAAAACACTAGACCTGGGCCCTGAATCAGCAGGATAATCATGGTTCACAGCCTGTGACAAGCTCTGTGCCTGAGGAGCTCGGTAAGCTGAATGAGCTGAAATGGAGGACGGGGCTGAGAAACATGACCTCCTAGGTTCCCCCAAGGCTGAGCCCTACACTTCTATTTATAATGGCATCAGGCAAACAGTCCATTGCAAATGTGCCCTGCCATGGGATCTCTCTCAGTTAAGTGCGCTCACCGAAACGAAAGTAAAACAGTGGCCGGTTTCCTGCGGTGCTGGCCGCCCGCTCTCTGACCGCGGCGTCTCGGATGTCACACACCCCGATGTTGCCAGCCTGCAGCATTCTTCTCGGGGCTCCTTCACTGTGCTGCAGTCTACACCGGACCACGGCAGCTCCATTCGCTGCTGTAACAAGTTGAAAAAAAACTAATTAATTCAAACTTTAGTTTTTTTTAAATTTGTTACAGCGCCGAGCAGAGCTGCCGACCCCATGCAGAACAGCACAAAAAACACCAAGGGGACCATGTCACACAGGGCCACCCTCAGCACCCAGCAGTATGGGTCAGCCTCGTCCTGGGCCTGTAGAGGCTCCATCTCCCAGAGCCATCTCCTGGGCATACACAGAACTGCTTCTGTTTCACTTTTGTTTGGCAAGGCACAGAAAATAAAATCTAGCAACACAAGGACCTACCGCCTCCCCACCAGCCTTCCTCCAAAACCACGAAGGGCCACCTGCAGATAGGAAGTCATCCCAGCAGTTCTGCTGGAGGATGAGAAGGAAAGCGGGGAGACCACATCTAGTCGTCTGCCCCCGTGTGTCCTCTAAAACTCTCACACACAGGGTCAGCCGGACAACACACTGCTCTTCCATCCACTCAGACAGCGCACAGCTCCTTCCTTTTACAGACCAGAGAGCAAGAAAACTCAGGTCGCCAGCTAAGGCAGCCCTGCACAGCCAGCCAATCTTTACATTAACTTTCTTAATCTCCAAGGAAAGAAAGAAACCACACAAAATCAAACAAGGCTAAAAAAGCAGCACACTCAACACAAATGTCCTGGAAGGTGAGCCGCAGGTGAGGACACTCCTCCTCGCCCCCAACACTGGAAGCCATGTCACAGCCCAGAGAGCCAAAAGGCCTACACATGTGGAATTGAAGCTCTTCTAGCTGGAACATCTCAGCATGGCTCTATACCTGCTCCAACAGTGAACACTGTAGAGTCCATTTCTGTTGCTGTCCTACCTCCTGGAGGACTTGTGTTAGTATTGAGCCCTTCCTGATGCCCAGAAAATTCTCAAGGTTGCCCTCAGAACAGAGGTGTTACACCTGCAGCCCAGGGTCTCCCTCCTTTCCCTGAAATGTACAGAACCAGCTCAAGTGTAGAATCCTACATACTTGCATGTGTGAAAACCACAGAATGAAACAGAACTTGTACTTGGTTGAGAATTCATAATGCAGACAATCATGTTTCAAAAAACAACCAACCAACCTTTACGATTTCAAAATCCCAGGCAGGATGTTACATCATTTTCTAGATTTGCCTCCCGAACCCCCACCAATGAACTCAACAAAAACTGTTGATTAACTTAAACCATTATCAATAATTTTAACTAAGTCAAAATCCATGTTTAAACCACAAACGTTCTCATATTTTTTATTATTAGAGTATTTTAAAGTAATCAAACATATTACTTTCCTCTGTGGATGAATACCTATTACAGTTATCTGGCACCTTCACAGAAAACTCCTATGCGTCTTCTGAATTCACAAAATATGCTGCAGTCACACAAAGGAGTGGGATGGGGCTGGTGCCACCTCAAGGGCCTGATCCGCATGCAGTCTGGGGACTGGGGGAGGACTGGTGCTCAGCTGTTCTCTCAGGAGTTGCAGTTAACTCTTAAAACTGGACACCTTATGCTACTCAGCAAGGTTTACATACTCGGAGGCTGGGGCAGGTAGGCTCCAATCAATTTCGATCTCTTCTTCTCATATCCTTTTTGTGTGATGTCACCTGTAAGAGAAGGAAAGGGGAGTTCAGAATGCTTTCACTGGTAGAGCTAAGCACTTAACTAAGAAGACACAGTCACACATGTAGGTGTCTTCTGTTTCCTTATAATTTAAGAAGAAAGCACTTTACATCATTCACCTTGACTTTTCTACTGCTTGCAAACACTCATTTAAGTTACATAAAATCCTTTACAGCGCATGCACACACTGGTCTCCAGCCCCTTCTCACAAGGTTTTGGCTCTGATGGAGTCCAGAATTAAGATTATCTTACTCATATCTGCAGGGCAGGAAACTTCCCTGATCTATACAGCGCTCATTAACTTAATCAACAACGGATTCTGCAGGTGTCTACCCCAGTGAGAGCTGGCCAAAACCACCAATAATGAGCATCTTCCTTTGTTAAGGAGATTTTTTTTTTTAACTTATCAGACATGTCAGTTCCAAGGACTATACACTGCTAAGGTAGTTTTGAAAATAAGCTATAGATTCAATGCAATCCCTATCAAGCTACCAACGGTATTTTTCACAGAACTAGAACAATGAATTTCACAATTTGTATGGAAATACAAAAAACCTCAAATAGCCAAAGTAATCTTGAGAAAGAAGAATGGAACTGGAGGAATCAACCTGCCTGACTTCAGACTCTACTACAAAGCCACAGTCATCAAGACAGTATGGTACTGGCACAAAGACAGAAATATAGATCAATGGAACAGAATAGAAAGCCCAGAGATAAATCCACGAACCTATGGACACCTTATCTTTGACAAAGGAGGCAAGGATATACAATGGAAAAAAGACAACCTCTTTAACAAGTGGTGCTGGGAAAACTGGTCAACCACTTGTAAAAGAATGAAACTAGAACACTTTCTAACACCATACACAAAAATAAACTCAAAATGGATTAAAGATCTAAATGTAAGACCAGAAACTATAAAACTCCTAGAGGAGAACATAGGCAAAACACTCTCCGACATAAATCACAGCAAGATCCTCTATGACCCACCTCCCAGAATATTGGAAATAAAAGCAAAACTAAACAAATGGGACCTAATGAAACTTAAAAGCTTTTGCACTACAAAGGAAACTATAAGTAAGGTGAAAAGACAGCCCTCAGATTGGGAGAAAATAATAGCAAATGAAGAAACAGACAAAGGATTAATCTCAAAAATATACAAGCAACTCCTGCAGCTCAATTCCAGAAAAATAAATGACCCAATCAAAAAATGGGCCAAAGAACTAAACAGACATTTCTCCAAAGAAGACATACAGATGGCTAACAAACACATGAAAAGATGCTCAACATCACTCATTATCAGAGAAATGCAAATCAAAACCACAATGAGGTACCATTACACGCCAGTCAGGATGGCTGCTATCCAAAAGTCTACAAGCAATAAATGCTGGAGAGGGTGTGGAGAAAAGGGAACCCTCTTACACTGTTGGTGGGAATGCAAACTAGTACAGCCGCTATGGAACACAGTGTGGAGATTTCTTAAAAAACTGGAAATAGAACTGCCATATGACCCAGCAATCCCACTTCTGGGCATACACACTGAGGAAACCAGATCTGAAAGAGACACGTGCACCCCAATGTTCATCGCAGCACTGTTTATAATAGCCAGGACATGGAAGCAACCTAGATGCCCATCAGCAGATGAATGGATAAGGAAGCTGTGGTACATATACACCATGGAATATTACTCAGCCATTAAAAAGAATTCATTTGAATCAGTCCTAATGAGATGGATGAAACTGGAGCCCCTTATACAGAGTGAAGTAAGCCAGAAAGATAAAGAACATTACAGCATACTAACACATATATATGGAATTTAGAAAGATGGTAATGATAACCCTATATGCAAAACAGAAAAAGAGACACAGAAATACAGAACAGACTTTTGAACTCTGTGGGAGAAGGTGAGGGTGGGATGTTTCAAAAGAACAGCATGTATACTATCTATGGTGAAACAGATCACCAGCCCAGGTGGGATGCATGAGACAAGTGCTCGGCCTGGTGCACTGGGAAGACCCAGAGGAATCGGGTGGAGAGGGAGGTGGGAGGGGGGATCGGGATGGGGAATACGTGTAACTCTATGGCTGATTCATATCAATGTATGACAAAACCCACTGAAATGCTGTGACGTAATTAGCCTCCAACTAATAAAAAAAAAAAAAAAAAAAAAAAGAAATATGGAAAATATGGTACTTGAAAAAAAAAAAAGAAAATAAGTGTCTAAAGCCAAAAAAAAAAAAAAGGTAGATAAAAACAAATAAAGAGGACATACAACCTATGGAATCCAAATACATGAATAAGATGTTTACAGTACAAACAAGAATTAAATTGCTAAAGCCAGAGATTCAAGGATTGCTGCTAGGTTGCCAAGTACGCGGGACGATAACCTTACGACAGGCGACAACCTTTCCCAATTGCAAGCTCGGACACACCTCACATGCTGATTTGTGCCACTGGATTTTTCTGAAGCTCTTCATTTTCACCCTAATATTCTGACCATACCATCATTCCTAAAACAGCTAAATATTAAAGTTTTAACAAAAACACAGCAAACAAATGAAAAGCTGTTGTGAGTCACACACAAGTTGCGAAGCCTGCTCTTCCGGGTGGTGATGCTTGCTACGTCTGATCAACCCAGAGGCACCCTGGGCCAAGAACCGCCTGGGCCACCACTGCTCCCAGCAGTCCACTCCGGCCCACAGAACTCACGACTAGTCTGTGTGCACAGAGCTGTAAACAACACAGATATAGGAAGAACTATCCCCCATTGACTATTGAGCAATTTTGATGCTAAAACAAACCGACCACTCGTTGAAGACAATAAGCCTGTAAGAATGCTAGTTTCTGTGCTAACTGTGCTGCTGCTCAGCATTTTATAAACTCAAAACCAGCTTGCTCCCTCCAGCAGAGAGAATGCCCAGAGGAAAATGTAAGCATGTGGCAGGGGACAGAGCACTTGCGTGAGGATGTTGATGGGAAAATCACATACTGGCCTGCCAGAAGGTCACCTGAGCATGGCAGGTACCTATTCTTTACCTGGTGTTTCCCTCAGTCCCTCCCCTCCCAGCCAATCTCACAGGTGCTCCGCACAGTCCTGCCATCGAGTCCTAACCTGGTGAACTAGCCCCTTCCGGCTTGTTCTTCACCCAGAGTTCAGCTCAGTTGTGAGGAGGAGATCAAGACTGCAGAGTAGGAAGATGTTGAGCTCATCTCCCACCATGAAAATTCTAAAATAGATCTCCAAGTGGCGCAATTCTCACTGAAAACTAACCAGAGACTGGCAGAAAGACTGCAGTACAACTGAGGCTGTAAGATCAATCCACATGGAACAGGGTAGGAAGGGAAAAGAAGTGATCAGATGAGGACCTGTGTACCAGGGAACAACTCCATAGAATGGGAAGGTCACAGGGATGGAGCTCTGCCCTGAGGAGCAGGCAGTTCAGCCACAGATCGGCGCCCTGGTCCTGGGGTCTGACAGGAAGACGAACACCCTGGCTGGCTGGTGGGCCTGTGGACTAGCAGGAGGGCTGTGGGAAGCCTGGGCTCCATGGTGAGCAGCACAGACGGCAACTGAAGGCTGCTCTAGCCACTGCCCATTTTTCACAGCCTGAGCCCAGTCCCGCCTCCTTCTCAATGGGGAGAAGGTCTGGCAATGAGACTCAGAGTGGTGCAGACCCGAAGCAGTGACTGAGCAGGGTGGTGGCCACCACTACTGGTGCTCACACAGGTGGTAAGTCAGCCCCAACCTCTGTCTGGGGCTGAACCCCTCAACTCTGCTGAGAGCCCACACAGGCACCTCCTGATTCAGCATTGCTGGGATGAGGGGCCTGGTGCCGGGACGGGGGAAACATACACTTAAAGGGAACAGAGGGGGCTCAGACCTAACCCTCAGGACTTCTGCTCCAGCAACCTGGGACCCTGCCCACTCGACAGGGTGGTGATGTCACCAAGCAGAGGGAAGCAGAGGGGAAGCCCAGCTCACATGGGGCTCCAGGCCTCGCCCTTCCACCTCCAGCCCCTCCTCCTACCAAGGCCAGAGCTGTCAGCACACCCTGGGAAGATATGACTTGTGCTCACAACAAGTAATGAAGCAAAAATAAACAGTTTAACAGATAAAGAATTCAAAGCATCAGCAATAAGAATCCTAACTAAACTTGGGAAAGAAACAAATGAACACAGTGAGAATTTTAACAAGAAACTAGAAAATATTTTTTTAAAAAAAGAATCAGTCAGAACTGAAGAATACAGTAAGTGAAATGAGAAACACACCAGAAGGAAAGAAAAGAAGATTAGGTGATACAGAGGAACACATAAGTGATCTGGAAGACAGAAGAATGCAAATCATACATTATAAGAACAGTAAAAAGAAAGGCAAATTTAAAAATGAGAACAGTTTAAATGGCCTCTGGAACAACATCAAGCATATTAACCACCAGGTTACAGAGGTTCCAGAAGGAGAAGAGACAGAGAAGAGGGTAAAATATGTATCTGATGAAATTATGGCTGGAAACTTCCCAAAACTGAAAAAGGAAACATATCCAGGAAGAAGAAGCATGGAGGGTCCCATCCCAAATGAGATGAACGTAGAGACCCACACCAAGACAAGTCATAATCAACAAGGCGAAAGTTACAGAAAAAGAGGATTCCAAAGGCAGCAAGAGGAAAACATGAGTCCCATTCAAGGGAACCCCCACATGGCTATCAGCTGATTTTTCAGCAGAAACTCTGCAGGCCAGAAGGGAGTAGCATGATACGTATCAAGTGCTGAAAGGTAAAAACTTTTGCAACTTACAATACTCTACCTAGCAAGATTATCATTCAGAATCGAATAAAAGATTTAAAAAAAAAAAAACACACACAAACGTCTCAGAGAAACAAAAACTGAAAGAGTTCATCAATACTGAACCTACCCTAAAAAAATGTTAAAGGATCTTCTCTTAGTGGGAGAAAAAAGGCTACACAAGAATGATCTGTAGGGAAAAAAATAAAAAGAATGGTCTGTAGGGAAGAGAAAAATCCCACTAGTAAAGGCAGACACATACTTGATCCTCAGCCACTTAAACAAGCTAGGAGAAAGATTCAAAGACAAAGTTTAGCTCAAGTTCTAAAAATTTCCCAGATGAACATTTAAGTACGTGGGGACGGGAGGCGGGGAGAGGGGCAGAGGTCCCCTCCCTTGAAGCCAACCTTACAGGACACCTTAGAGGACACTGACTCTTCACCCTCACTCTGGAAAGCTCCAGATGTTAAAGATCTTGGCCCAAAGAAAAACAGGCACTTTTTAAAGGGGAAATGTTAAGGTCAGCCTCACAGAGGCCTCCACACAGGTTCCTAATCCCACAGACTCAGAAAGGTAAGTGGGAGGCGGAGTCAGGACTTCCACACAGGTGTTCTATTTTAGCTCCACTACTACATGCTGGCACTAAGCAGTCAGCTCGGAGAAACTGCAGACACAACTCGGGAATCCCAGGGTGCTATCATCTCTCCAAACCAAGCAGAGGGAAAGGGAGACACTATTTACTGAATGACTTCCACACCCCATGAATTTTATCTAAATCACAGGTTGGCTAACTACAAATCCAGTCTGTGAGTTGTTTTTGGAAATAAAGTTTTACTGGCACACAGTCATGCTCCCTGGTAAGCACCACAACACACACTGTGCAGCCTGCAAAGCCAGAAATATAAACTACTGAGCCCCCTCCTACATGTCCTAAGTAATCTCTTTTAATCCTTATAACCACTGATTTTACAGGTAAGGAGTCCAGGTGCAAATTGTATTTGTTTCTCGCCCAGGGCCTCAAATTGAAGAAGAAAACAACCTTTGTCCAACTCCAAAACTTTTCCCATAGAAACCACACCTGGAGTTTTCCCTCAAGCCTCCACTATGTGATCACTGGTCAGCATTCTCACTACCTGATGTCCTGCCCAGTTCTCCACCTGACTAGGACATCCTCACACCCCACTGCCTGTTTCCATGCCCCCATCCCTGCCCTGTCTCACTAACACCCCAGGCCACACAGAATTCTGCACAAGTCTCATGAGGCTTCGGGTGGCTGCTCAGTTTTTTTCTTTTGTAACACATACAAGTGGTTTACCTTCCAAGCCAGGCTGTGACACCTTCATGGGTCAGTGTCCTAAAGAACCGAGTGTGACCCCAATGTTCCACAAACCAGGACTGTGTTGATGGAGTTAGTCACAAATGAGCCACAGACACCAACATATAGAGTGACTTCAAATGGTGACTGGACAGACACTGCACTCAAAATCAGGGCAAGTGGCTGGTGATTACTTAACTGTTTAGTGGCCACATCGAGAAAGGCAGAGGGAAATCAAGGATTACTCCATCATTAAAGTGTGTGAGACACCAGCCTGGCTCATGTGTCACACAAAGGATCTAGCATCTGCAACAAGGGCAGGTTCCTCAGGCGCCCTGCCCCAGGCATCAGGGCTGAAATGTCCTCACTGCATTTCCTTTTTCACACACAAAGTTCAGTTATTTTTAACTGTGGGGCTACTTCAGCATCTGGTAGACAGAGGTCCATCAGATTATTTATGTCCAAGTTACTACAAGTCTATATAAATAGGGGGATCTTGTGTTCAACCAATGAGGATCTTGGGAAAATACAGTAAGATAGGTAGGTGGCTAGAGACAGAAGAGAGAAACTGCAAGCCTAGATGGCCGAGAGAAGGAAGCAAGATGGGTTAAAGAAGGTTCTAGGAAAGACCGAGGCTGGCCAGCTTTACACACAACTCCACCCACCCAGAGCAGCTCCTTGGTTTCCGCCTGAGGTTGACCTGCAATCAAGGCCATGGTGTCACCATGGAAACACAAAGTGTTTCTCTACACTTTACGTCCATTTAAGCTAAAGATCAGTTGGCTATTCCTCCCCTCTGCTCCTCCCTCTGGATCTGTAATGAGCACACAGTCTTCAGGGTGAAACTTGTAAACTCAAGGCAAAAACACTACCAGAGGAACCCTGCTCCACACCAGATTTCTAAGCAAGACGTTATTAAAACCTATCAATCTACAAAGATTATCCCATGGTTTATGGCAGGTTCATTAATACTCTTTCAACCTGGAAGCCAAAAGAACACTTTATCAAGGAAATGTGTAGATCACTTCCACATGCCACATCTACAACATGTTGCTCCTTCAAAAGGAGCATATAGCTGCTAATGTTGAAGGACACAGGCTGCAGGATGCCTTGCTTGAGAATTTTCCGTACAAAATCCAGAAGAGCTATTTTCCATGTTTTGATACGCAAGATACCATTTAACTCTTTCAAGAATAAGATATAAGACAGAAAAATGCAGAAATCATTTGTAACCTCAGTGAAGAGAAAATAAAAGTGGTTTTTTGAGACAGTTTCTATTAATACTTTATCAAAAGTTATTTATATTACTATTCCTGGACAAAGGAGTTCCATAAAATTAAGGATTTCAACAATAGAAATTAAAGTTCTCATATGTGTTCCGTAACAAAGAAAAGAGAGACTTACAGTCAAGTCAAAAATCTCAACTGAAAATGCAAGTCAAGTGAAGCCCCCAACATGTGGTTGAATCTCACTGACTCAGAAACCATTCTCCTTCCCAGCCCGTGAAGAAGTCTTTTTCTTATTTATACTGTAGTCAAGAGTTTTCAGGCAAACCCTGACTGAGTACTAGGAAAATGAAGGGAAAACTGACACTGCAGCTCCTCTCTCTTCTTCCGTCCTGGCTTCACTCTGGCACAGTCAGACTCGGGGGAATCTGCGGAGCCCTGCAGGCCTCTGGTCAGAACGGGAAAGCCTGCAGAGCCAGCAGTGCCCCCACAGGGTAGTATGTGAGCCACCACGCAGCTGGGTCAGCACCAGGGAAACAGATCAGCCTAACAGGGACGGTTTCCATTCTTGGTGTCAGGAGTTTATTTTATTATTTAATGCTGGAACGAATGCTTTATTTAACAAAGCAATCATTTCCATGTTTGGAATTTTATGGCTGTCAGGAACCTTCAGAATGCCTCTCTCCTAAGCCAATGGCTTTATAAGGCTTAGGGAGCACCCTTGACAGCCTTCTCCCGCCCACCCAGCTGCTGAAAGCAGCGTCTATCATCTTTTCTGCATAGATTCTGTTGTCCTGGCAAGAACCCACCTGTCCAGGGGAGTAGAAGTAGGCAGACCGGAGACCTCTCCTCACCTTAAACATAAACTGGGGGGGTCCACACATCAACTAATTTCTCTGGGTCTCATCTTTCTCAGTAACAAAATATCGGTAAATAACACCTATTAACTTTCACCGTAGTTGAAAAGATTGAATACACAGAAAGTGAAACGTCTCAGAAAGCACGAAGTAGGGAAGAAAACACAGTTTAAAAACCCAGCACGTACTTGTGTGGCATCTATCACAAGGGCAAACTTGTGAGGGATACACTAGGCTCTCAGGCGAGGCTCCTGCTCCAGCTGGGCGGGAAGAATTCCAAGCTCAGCAGGCAGGCGGCAGGGCAAGCCAAGAGCATGATGGCTCCAGGGAGCCAGATGGAGGACAGCAGATAATGGAGCTATCAGAAACCCTGAGGAAACTCTTAAGCCCAACCTCTTAGGCATCCGTGCGCTTCTCTTTCACCCCTGCCACCACCACCGAATCCCAGATGCTATCAGCTCTCCCTGCATCACCCACACAGCCACTCACAGCTCCGGACCTCAGTCCTCCGCACCCACAGCCAGACTGACCTCCCACTTGAGTGTGGTGAGACTGCACAGCCTCGTCCTCGCAGCCTGGAGGAGGCTGCTCAGGACTCTCAGGATTGAGGGCAAACCCATCAGCAGGGCCTTCACGTCCTTCCAGAGCCTGGGTCCGTGTCTCACCATACAGTATCACTTCACAGTTCATTATGTTTTCCTCTGTTACTATAATATATGTATTGCTGGAGTTATCACTCATTTTTCTCAGGTTTATGTTGTATTTTCCACGTAAAATTTAGAAATTGGAGTTTCATAAAACATCCTTTAAATAAGGCTGTTGTTCAGTCGCTAAGTCATGTCTGACTCTGTGACCCATGGACTGTAGCCTACCTACCAGGCTTGAATATAACCTCTAGGATTATAAAACCACCAGGACTTATTCAAGTTCTCAGTATAGTGGAAAAAAATTTCTCAAAATATGTATTAACATGGTTTGGATTTTCATGTTTATGTGAATAACCAAAAAGTTTCTCAACACATTTAGTTAATGGCATGACCAGAAAGAATAATATGTATTTTAAACATGCACTATGTTGAAATCGTAACTCTAGCCAGTAATGCCCAGATGCTGTCACTTAACTCTGACACTTGTCAAGTATCAGACACTCTGACAAGTGTCAAGAGTCGGGAGGGGGCATGCACATCCACAAACACAGGGGCCTCTTCTCTTTCTATTGCAGAGTCTTCCACAGAGCAGAAGTTTTCATCTTAAAGAATCCAATTTACCCACTCTTCATTTTAGGGATTGTGCTTTTAGTTTCAATTAACTTTGTTTCACCATCAGACTTGAAGATTTCTCTTTTTTTGGTAGACATTTTATCGTTTTACATTTTACACTGATATCTATGAGACCTAAGTTAATTTTTGTACAAGGTGTGGGATTCAGATCTAGATTATCATTATTATTATTATTATTGGTCTACGGATGTCCAATTGCTCCAATGTGATTTATGGGAAAGATCATCCCTTCATCACTACTGAATTGGTTTTGCTTCTTGGTCAAAAATTGGGCATTTTGTATAGGCCTGAGTCCCCCACCCCATTCCACTGCACTGTGGGTCTAACCCACACTGTTGACAACTGTGGCTACTCAGGAAGACTTAGCACTGGAAAGAATGATTCTCCTACTTTATTCTTCTTTGTCAAAGTTGTTTGGCCTATTTGAGGGCCTTTCCCTCTCCACATAAATTTTAGGAAATGTCTGTGGTATCTACCACAAACTTTGCTATGCAAACTGCTTTGATAGGAGTTCTTTTAAATTCATGTATCAGTTTCGGGAGAACTGACATCTTTACACATTGCATCATCTGATCCGTGAACAAGGTATTTAACTCTCTGATCTCTTTCACCAGTATTCTGTGATTTTCATCATCCTGACCCTGTGATAAAGCACGTTTCAATATGTCCTGGGCCCCGGGGACATATGACATATGACACAGGGACATAAGATTCCATCCCCTGCAGCCTGTGGTGTCTATTCCACCAGCAGGGCCCCAGGCAGCTTCAGGAAGCCCAAGATGCTGGCCAGCACATCAAAAGGCAAGATGATGTAGGCCTGGCTTTCCTCTTTGAAATGAAGAGCCACCACAGCCCTCTGCTTCTTCTACCAAAGAGGATAAAACACTGCACTCTGACCTTTTGGAAATCCAGGATCTGAAGGGCACACTACTACTGCCCAATGCTGAATGACCTCTGAAATGACTATAAAATACAGCTTTCACTTGGCCCTTATTCATACTCATTCCTAAGCTTTACCTCAAAATCCCCAAATGTGATGGAAGTGACCCTGACTTTCATTTTTGCATTCATTTACTCATTCATCAAGATCCTACCATGTGCCAGAAACAGATACAATCTCTAAACACTGCTGAATGAAAGACTAAATAACAGTTATATTCTCACTTTTAAAACATGTTTAAAGGTATATATAAAGGGATGCCTAAATTAATGAGTCCAGGAACTGTCTTAAACAAACTGCCCCATCTGGACAAGTAACAGGAATAAAATGGAGAAAAAGATTTTATTAGAAACATTAAAATGAATGAATATTATTTCCCTTAGTTTTGCAAGATGCAGAATATTCTAGGATTTCTATATTATTTTATCTTCAAATTATATAAATGTGAATACATATAAAAATGTCTTTAAATATTTATATACATAAGACGTGTAGTAAGCTAGTTATTTTGAGCTAGTTTGTATAATGGTTACTTCTTTTTGTAAGACTTATGAGCTGCAGGAAACACTCCAACAAAAGCTCTGAGGCTTCTCGTGCATAAAATCACTTTCAAGATGAAAATCACCCTGAACTATTGGGAGTAACACATCTGGACAATCTTGGCACGTAATGTGTATAATAAAGTTTTGATGAATCCACTACCTAAATAAATAATAATAACCATGACAGTATAAAACTTCTAACTTACAGAAATATGTTTTCTAAACATTTTGCCCAACTTTGATCAAGTGGCAATTCTTAATAATATACTTATTCAAAAGGTAAATAAGGAAGCATAACGTACACAATCGTCTACCCACTGATGTGTCATTAGAGGAGGCACTATAAACAGTGATCCCTGCTCCACAGTTGCAGTCAACCATCTGCGGGATATTCAAGTCCATGTGTATTTAGAGGTAATCTTTATAAAATAACATGCATATTCCAATATGTGAACCATACAATCACAGAATAAGGAAAGAATCTTTCGTTTAAAATAAGAAAATGACAAGTAATCAAAGTCTGAATCGACTGCAAAGATAATGTGAAAATGTGCTAATGTGGCAAACCAGCTTAGAGAAAGCAATTCAGACTAGCCAAGGGTCAGGGCAGAAAAGTACAGTAAAACAGAGACAACCTAACTTAGTGTGCAAGCACAGTGCCAAGGAAGCCCCTGCAGTAACTCTTCCATGCCTATACATGCCCAGCACTGCTTCCGGTCCTTGGCATTTAAATTCAAATTCCCACATGGTAATACCTTTCACATCATCACATACCACACATCAACCAACTCCCTGATAAGCTCAGCTACTGTCATACTCTGGTCAGAGCATGGAATGTGAAAATGTTACAGAGTCAATACAGGAAACAAGACTGGGTGAACTTTAATCTTGATCACGAGTTAAAATGAGATTTGGAGAACACATAAAACTGCCATAATTCCTCAAAGGAAAGCAAAAAATACATCCAGCTGAACAAAAATGAAAGCCAGAATTTGTAGAACATTGCCAACACAGTGATATAGACATGTACTTTTAATGCCATAGCTGCCCATCTGGAAAGAGGAAAGGTCTCAAGTCAACAATCTAAACCTCTACCTTAAGAAAAATAGAAAAAGCAAAATAAACCCAAAGTGAGTGGAAAAAATAAGAGCAGAAATGGAAGAAACTGAAAACAAGAAAAGAAAAATCAGTCAAACCAAAACCTACAAGGAAAATCCCAAAAAATCTACAAAATCAACTCCTAGAACCAATAACTGACTTTCTCAAGATCACAACATACAAAGTCAAACCATATTAATATATAGTAGCAATGGATATTTGGAATTAAAATTTAAAAAACAATCTTATTTACAGTAGTTATGTAAATGTGACATACTTAGGTACAAATCTAATAAAACATGCAAGACCCGTACAGAATCTGTAGGACCAAAAGGATCTGCATGCTGAGAACTACAAAACGCTGATGAAAGAAATCAAAGAATCCTTGTAAATAACGACTGGCACACACACACTACTGTATGTAAAACAGGTAACGTAAGAACTCGCTGTACAGCCCAGGGAACTCTACTCAATATCCTGTAATAACCTACATGGGAAGAGAATCTAAAAAGAATGGATGTGTGTATAACTGATTCACTTTGCTGTACAGCAGAAACAATGCTGTAAATCAACTACACTCTAATAAAAATGTTTAAAAGAAGCATGCCATATATGTGGAATAAAAAGCTCAACATAATGAGGATGCCAATTCTCCCCAATTAATGTATAGATTTAACATAATTCCAATTAAAATCTTAGTGGGATATTTTTTATAGATATAGATAAGCTAATTGTAAAAGTTATATGAAATGGCAAAGGAACTAGACTAGCAGGATGGTTTTGATAAAGGAGAATAAAGTTGGAGAAATCACCCTGTTTGATTTTAATATCATCAAAAAGTTATAATAATCAAAACAATGTGGTGAAGATACAGACTGTGAACAGAGTCCAGAAATAGATTCCCACAAATATGGCTGATTTTGACAAAGGTACAAAACAAATTTAATAGAGAAAGGACAGCCTTTTACACATGGTGCTGGAATAACTGGCCATCTTTTTGGGGAAAAAAACCACACACACACAAACCCATCCTCAATCAACCCTTACATGTTCTATAAAAATTAACTCGAGATGCATGACAGCTCTAAATGCAAAACATAAAACTAAAAACTTGTACAGGAAAACATAGGGGAAATCCTCATTAATTTGGGGTACACAAAGAATTTTAGACATAACACTAAAAGCATGAGTTGTAAAAGAAAAAATAAGGTGGACTTCGTAAAAATTTTAAAGGTTTTTTCTGAAAAAAAAGGCATTCAAGAGAATGGAACCTCAGCCAGTGACTGTGAGAAAATATCTTCACACCATGTATTTAACAAATAACATTCTAATTTAAAAACTGGCAAAGACTCAATAAAGTATATGAACAGCTTGCAAAGGGCACAATAAAATTCATACAACTGGACAGTCAATTTTACTATTAATATATGCTAATTTTAAAAAAGTAAAACTACTTGACTATTAGAAAGAGAATTTGCACTAGGGGCTCCAAGGCATTTATTTTACAGATTATTAGAAATCCATGAAAGGATCACTTGCCGCAAGTGACACCTTAACCCAGGAGGAGACAGTGAGCACGTGAGAGATGATGGCTTATGCACAAGATGAAAGAGAAAAATAAATTTCAGTAATATTCAGAAATGTAATTGACCCAGCTTTTAACCTACTGTTAACCAGAAAACAGTGTTAGGTCCTAGTGAACCGCTGTATAGAAAATTAAGTAGTATTTTTTAACATATTTTAAGATCCTTTTAAGAATAATCTTTGTTCTTCTCTCTATGATTTTCATGAAGATTCTCTATATATCATATAAACATCACAGCAGTCATGAAAGACTGTCTAAATCCACTGCAGGGACTTTCCCTCCATGGCCCAGCATTCTGATTTCAATTTCAACTCAAAAGGCACATTCCCTTCCTGATTACTTCACCCAATAATGAAACTCCAGTTTCCTAACGACACTCAAGAGTGAAAAAGTCAACTCCTTTCGATTTCTGGATAACAGAGAAAAGCATTTTGAGAACCGAGAGACAATTACATAGAAAGACCTCAACCCCTTCGTCTACTGGTGTCTGCAAATGCCCTCACTCCCAAGCCTTCAACCCCAATGCCTGCCAGTGCAGAGTTACAAAGAGCAAAAGAGAATATTTATCCTCAGGGCCCCATACTGTATAAGTCATTGTCAAATCACCACTGGACAGCAATCTGTTCAAATGCTCTGTGGAAAATAAAAGTCATCTCAGATAGACACATGAAGAAAGCAATTCTGAAGAGAAGGATCTCCGCCCCAATCCAAGCTGACATTTCTGCTTCCCAACGCCTCTGTTGTAGGTGGGCAAAGTCGAGAATCCCCCACATGATGCAGCTTCTTGATGCCACAGAGCAATCCCAGGCATGAACCACCTGCAAATTCCAGGATGAAAACAGTCCACAGTTCCTGCACTGACTGTAACAGATTCACCACCAGCATCCCGGTTAGGACCAAATTATAAAGGATAAATAAAAACAGGATCTGAAAGTTACAGGATGCCGATTCAGAGGAAAACAGCCAGAAAACTCTGATCTAAATTACAGATAATGGAGATTTTTTTCCTAGTATCATTCTGTTATCTCACTTTGCAACTAAATAACTTGGTATAACTTCCTTCAAAAAAAAAAAAAGAAATCATAAAGAATGAACAAAAAATGACAGCTAACCTGATTATTCTCAGCTTCCTACTAAAAATAGGAACAAATCAAAGTTACTAAAGTATCACACCTTATATCTGCATTGTCCCCTATTTCAAACGGTAAACCCTCACTGTCCCAAACAGAACCTACTTTAAGAAAGAGAACAGGCAGGCTCTTTATTTCTTAACACTTGGAGCCACTTTTAAATATCTCTATGTGAGCACATGTGAATGACTGGTGGCTAGGTTCAATTCATTCACTCATTCAACACTGAATGAGCATGGCTGTGAAACCCTGCTCAGAAGAGCAGGTTCTAGCACGAACATACACATGTGCTGACATTGGAACAGCCCAGCTGCCTTGCTGGACCTATGTCTGTCCTGGAAGAGACTCACAGAGGAACAGAGGATGGGGTGCAGTTACCAAGTATTTTGAGGAGCAACTTCAATTCCAAACTTTTAAAGGAAACAACTAACAGCGAGCACCTCACAAATAAGGAGTTAGTAACACTCCATCTACTTCTACAATCCTTCTTAAAGCATACACGAGCCATCTAGAGTCCCAGGCTCCCCAGGCGGCGCCGTGGTTAAGAACCCGCCTGCAATGCAGGAGATGCCAGGGATTCGGGTTCAATCCCTAGGTCGGGAAGATTCCCTGGAGAAGTAAATGGCAACTCATTCCAGTATTCTTGCCTGGGAAATCCCATGGACAGAGGGGCCTGGTGGGCTATAGTCCATTGGGTCACAAAAGAATCAGACAAACTTAGCTACTAAACAACAACAAGGGAGTCCAAGAGACACTGTTGAGGGGAACAGAGAAGAAATGTCAGGGTGGGGCTGCTTCTGTGCTGTGCTGCTGCAGCGCACTAGCTGGGGAAGATTAAGGCGATGCTTTTCAACCTTTTCCATCCATCAAGCCCTCACACTTGTCAGCAACACACCCCCAGCCAAGAAAAAGCCTGTCAATATTTCCTTTCCCTGCATCGTGGCTACAGTAAGTGTACTGCTCACCTATTGCCCTTAATGGGTCCTTTAACATTTTCTGTTCATAAATATTTCCCTTCCTAAGGCTTTGGTATTAAAAACTTTAAAAGGCAGTCCAGGGACTTCCCTGGTGGTCCAGTGGTTAAGAATCTGCCTAGCAGTGCAGAGGATACGGGTTTGACCTCTGATTGAGGAACTAAGATCCCACATGCTATGGAGCAACTAAGCCCATGTGCCACCACTACAGATTCTAGGCACCCCAACTAAAGATTCCACATGCTGCAACTAAGACAACGCAGCCAAATAAATGTTTTTAAAATTTTTTTAATGCAGTCAAAAAATATTTCTGGTTTTAGTTTGTTTCTGTTTTGTTTTTGCCCTAGAGACACATTATTAAAGTAAACCAAATTCACAAAGATTATAAAGATTTCCTGAAAACTAACTTCTAATTACAAGGGGGGAAATGACTTTCTACTATTAATACTGATATAGAAGAATGTTGATGTCTTCTTAAAGGAAGGGAGAAAAACACTGAATACTTATACATATATACATGAGCACACATATCTGCAGTGGTATCCAAACAACTTAAGTGTTCTTACAAATGAGGGTCCAACTACTTAAAAAAGTGTAAGTTAAAACCACATGACTTTTAGGAGTCCTACACTACACTTTTTAAATACATGTACCCAATACTGGGTATTTTACTTTGGGGTCACTATTCCTAAATTAACATTCCATTTTTAGTCACTGGTTTTAGAATTTGTGATTAGTTTTGGGTAAAAGAAATATATTTAGTTTCTAACAGTGAATTAATGACTTCCAGGAAAAAAGCTACTGAATTAATGACTTAGGGAAAAAAAGGATAAACTTTCAAGCTAAATTTGCTGAACCTCATATAAGCTAAAAGATTTGGTTTTTTAAGTTTTCTCTGTTGTGTTTGTGTATGTTTCCCTTGAGAATGGAAATATCCACCTAATTTTACTCAAAAACAACAGACACCTGTTCAGGATCTAACCAAACATCACTCTTCAGTGTGGCCCTGACCCTTCTCTGTGCCTGACACACCCTCCAAGTGGAAATCAGTAATGATGACCAAGAGGGTATGAGCAGAAAGGTGACGACAGTCTCAGTGTTTAGCATTCATGCAGGTATTTACACTAGTAAAATATTCACCACAGGAAAACAAACAAAACCCACCCACGTTCACTCTTGATGGCGGGCAGATTTGTACGATATCGTTTGCACAATAGTTTTAAATATCCTGTTAAGTAAAAGGATCTAACTGGAACCTTCAAGAGAAGCAAACTTTTATGCAAAGAGATAGGCATTTGTAAACACTAATGGTGAAGACAGGACTTCACACCAGGCTATCCATCATGCAGGCCACGGGAGGCAGAAGCCACGCTCTATGATCCCTGTTCACATAGGGAATGCAAAGTTTCCCAGCTCAACAATGTAAAGACTCTGATGGCAGATGTACTTAAACTCTAAGTTTCCAAAGAGTTAGAAGACAGGAAAATGAACCAGCTCCCAGTGACACCCCGTCATGTCCGCCTATGGGCAATGACAGCATGAATGCAGCCACATCAGAGTGAAAAAGGTCCTGTCTGTCTCACTGACTCCAAGGGGTGTCTACTGAATCCCATTACGGACACCTGCCCACACTGACGAACTACACTGTCTCCTTATGCCTCATTCCACCCAGACATTCCAACCAAGAGGAGAGTCCCCTTCAGCCCTGCTGCTCACAAAATCTGAGCTTCCACTGATTGCTTGAGGAGTTTAAACAGCAGACCTGTGGCCCAGTTTAGGAAAGGGAGCCGGTCAAGCATTTCCTGCTTGCTGGTGCCCAATGGTAGTGAGAGCGTCAGCACATTCTCAGCATCCTTCCATCCCTGTATACAGAATCTTCACCGCCTGCCTCTGGGACAACTCCTCCTGCTAATGGCTGCTGCCAAGAGAGCTAAAGCTGGGAAGGCCAAGCTCAGACCATTCAGGGCAGCTGTCCTGGCCCTGTCAGACAATGGCTTTTTCCAGGGACAGGCTCCAGGAATTAGTCCAGAGGTATCTGCCTCCTCTTCATTCTCAAGGGTCCCAGACTCCAACCCTCAAGGGCACTGCTGCCGTTTTCTCGCCAGCATTTTGTCTTCATTGCTCCCAGCCCATGCACATCAGAGGCCTGGTGGCCAAGTGATTCCCACTCTAGTAGCCCATGTATGGTTAGGACTCCCATATGACAAAGGCCAAGTTTATGCATATTATCATCTATTTCTCTGCATCTAATAATCAGGAATCTGACTATTGGAATTGTAGGAGAAAGGCAATCCCAAAGAATGGTCAAACTACCGCACAATTGCACTCATCTCACACACTAGTAATGTAATGCTCAAAATTCTCCAAGCCAGGCTTCAGCAATATGTGAACCATGAACTTCCAGATGTTCAAGCTGTTTTTAGAAAAGGCAGAGGAACCAGAGATCAAATTGCAAACATCTGCTGGATCATCAAAAAAGAGAATTCCAGAAAAACATCTATTTCTGCTTTATTGACTATGCCAAGGCCTTTGACTATGTGGATCACAATAAACTGGAAAATTCTGAAAGAGATGGGAATATCAGACCACCTGACCTGCCTCTTGAGATACCTATATGCAGGTCAGGAAGCAACAGTTAGAACTGGACATGGAACAACAGACTGGTTCCAAATAGGAAAAGGAGTATGTCAAGGCTGTATATTGTCACCCTGCTTATTTAACTTATATGCAGAGTACATCATGAGAAACGCTGGGCTGGAAGAAGCACAAGCTGGAATCAAGACTGCCAGGAGAAATATCAATAACCTCAGATATGCAGATGACACCACCCTTATGGCAGAAAGTGAAGAGGAACTAAAAAGCCTCTTGATGAAAGTGGAAAAGGAGAGTGAAAAAGTTGGCTTAAAGCTCAACATTCAGAAAACTAAGATCATGGCATCTGGTTCCATCACTTCATGGGAAATAGACAGGGAAACAGTGGAAACAGTATCAGACTTTATTTTTGGTGGCTCCAAAATCACTGTAGATGGTGATTGCAGCCAAGAAATTAAAAGACGCTTACTCCTTGGAAGGAAAGTTATGACCAACCTAGATAGCATATTAAAAAGCAGAGACATTACTTTGCCAACAAAGGTCTGTCTGGTCAAGGCTATGGTTTTTCCAGTGGTCATGTATGGATGTGAGAGTTGGACTGTGAGGAAAGCTGAGTGCCGAAAAATGATGCTTTTGAACTGTGGTGTTGGAGAATACTCTTGAGAGTCCCTTGGACTGCAAGGAGATCCAACCAGTCCATCCTAAAGGAGATCAGTCCTAGGTGATCATCGGAAGGACTGATGCTGAAGCTGAAACTCCAATACTTTGGCCACCTCATGCAAAGAGTTGACTCACTGGAAAAGACCCTGGGATTGGGGGCAGGAGGAGAAGGGGACGACACAGGATGAGACGGCTGGATGGCATCACCAACTCGATGGACATGAGTTTGGGTAAACTCTGGGAGTTGCTGATGGACAGGGAGGCCTGGCGTGCTGTGATTCATGGAGTCGCAAAGAGTCGGACACAACTGAACAACTAAACTGAACTGAACTGATGCTTGCTTAGTATTGTGGAAGTGAAAGATAAGATTCTAAGTGCCTACAATGACCTCATTTCTGTAGCTAAGCAACCACAGTAGTGGCAAAAGGCAAAATGGGTTTTTAACATCTCTTTTCCATACAAAATGAATGCAATTTAATTTTTTCATGTCCACATTTTCAACATTTCTTACCTGGCAAGCATGCAAATACTAATTTCCAATAAGCTGTCCTACAATTTTAACATTTAGCATTATTGTTACCGAAAACCCAAGTCCATGTGCCTGACGCACAGACAGGCCAAACAATACTAAAATATTGCAGTTTGGAACCAAGAAAGGTTTATTACAGGGCCATGTGAGGAGATGGGTGGCTTGTGCCTTAAGAACCCCAAAGTTACTGAAAGTTTTCAGCAAAGCCCTTTTTAAAGCAAAAGGTGAGGGAGGGGTGTGGTTAGTTGTTGCAAACTCTTGGGTGTCAGATCCTTTGTCCTTGAGGTCAGGTCATCGTCAGGTAACCATGTTCCTGTAAATCTCTACCAAACGATGTTATTCTCTGTCCTGACAAGAAACGGCAAGGTCCCAAGGACAACTTTCACCCTCCAAGGTCTCAGTCCTGGCTAAGAGGTGGCAAATCTCAGCTGGTGGCTCCCTCAGGGGCCCCCCAGACCCTGTCCAGCTGTCATTGCTGAGGAAGCCAGGTGACCAAACCAACTGGCCCTCAGGCTCCTCAGGCCACCCAAGTGAGGGAGGGGCAACCAGGTCCCATAGACTGACTCAAGCAGACTGATGCTGCTATCAGGTCAGAGAGACAAGGATAGGGGAGAGGTTCACCACTGCCTTAAGGCCCAGGCCCCACCAGTGGGTGGCCTTGCTGAGGGCTCTGGAGCCCAGGACAGAGCCCCCCGCCTGTTCCCTCGGCCTACCAGATCATCCACTGGCCCAAGGACAGGGAACAGGCTGGAGAGCCCAAGGAAGCCTTCTCACCTCACTCTCCCCCTGATGACCACGCCCTCACCCACACATTGGCTGAATCACCTCACTGATCCCTCACTGACAGCTTGTTACCAGTGGGTAGGGTCCACTGCACTACCAACCAATGGCTAAGCAAGACCCGTTGCCTGGTAACAGTGTAATGATGCACAACCATGGCTGCATGCTAAGAGCTGCGTTTGCCCTGCTCTATTGCAATGAAGCAAGAATTATCCCAAAAAAGACAAGATAATCTTGTTCTCACATTCACAAATTGATAGTAACATGGTTCAATATCAATTTAATGGAAAGGAAATGTTTTATTTCAGGTTTCTGATCTAAGAAAAAGGAACTGAGCTCTGGCAAAGAAATTAGCATTAATTATGTAACTATGAAAAATGCCTCAGCCAAAGTTAACAAATAATGTGAAACAATTAAGTCTTGAAAATGTTATAAATGCAACTGAGTTTTAATAGTAATCTGTCCATAGTTAAAACTGTCACAGAAATTTTTAAAATTTTGATACTGAAAGAATAACCCTTCTGGGTTTGCATTTCGTATCCATTTATGGTTGACATTTGGAGTAGTTTTATTTGATATTTTTAACATATGCATAGTTATTATTTACTCAGTTGAAGTATATTCCTTTCTACTCCAAGACTGATTTTCATACTTATGCTGATTGCCAGTCAGTGAAGGCACCTTTTAAAAGATGTGAACAGGAGTTGTTTTGAGGGCTAAACTCTTTATTTTTCAGGATATCTACAAGTTAGAGTTTAGCCCTCAAAAAAGATGTAAGCACCCCCAAAGGGATCGCACAGCCATAGTTTCTCACCCGATTTCAGTATATGAAGGTTCACACCCTTCGCTCACACAATGGTAAACATTCACCATCAGTCATAGCACTGCAAGCTGGAGCTGGTACGCTTTCCCCTCGCCCTTCCCCAGAGCCCTGTCCTCTGCTACACAAGACCCTTCTCAAAGTGGGAAACCCAAGCAGAAAAACTGCTTAATCCAGAACCGCCACTCAATTAAGAGGAAACCGCACTGCATTTCTCATCAGCAAATAAGTCAAAACTGTCCTCTTACATCAAGCAACCAAAACATTTTTTTTTCTTACTTAAAAAAATCTCGTTTTCTTTGTCTATTCAGAACCGATACTTCTTAAGCTAAAATGATTTAACTTGACCATGGGAACTTTGCTGTGCAGATCATAGCCCAGCCTCAGGGGTTATAGAGATTTTCCACTCTTATCTGTTGAAGGTCACCATCTACAGAAGGGTCAGAATTGACCTCCCCTCCCCTAGTAAATTCTAATGGTAAAAACAGTTAAATTCCATGAAAGTTGAGGAGAGACAGGTTTAAAAGCTAGTGAAATTTAAAATGTAGTGAAATTTTGATGCTCCAATCATAATTAGTCTTTTTAAGATGCACCTCAGTTACTTTCCTAAGCATCTAGCTGCACATCAACTGCAAGCAGCTACCCGACTCCACAAGGCCAAGCCTCTTCCCCTTGAGCAGGTCCTCAGAGGACACAGATTTCTAAAGCCATCAGGATGAGTAGATACTACACTTGACCACACACCAGAACTTAAGCCAAGGAAGTGCTCCATTCCTTCAAAATAGTCTATTCTTTTTTTTAGGGTAGACAGCTTCCTAAGATACTGTTCAAGGTGCTAACGTGTTCATCTAATGTTGCCTTCTACTTGGGAACAGAGACAGGACCGTGCGGAATTACAAAGCAGCATGTGACAGACATCTCAAGAAATGGGAGGGCTCAGCATGCTAAAAACATTCCAAAATCCTTCCTAGAAGGTACTCAACCATGATGCCCAACTTACATCTTCAGGAATCAATAATACAGTACTGACAAATTGCAGAGGAGACTGCTTGCTATCCACACACACACACACACACACACACACACACACACGTCTATTCTCTTCAGGAGTCAATAATACAGTACTGACAAATTGCAGAGGAGACTGCTTGCTATCCCTACACACACACACGTCCATTCTCTTCAGGAGTCAATAATACAGTACTGACAAATTGCAGAGGAGACTGCTTGCTATCCCTACACACACACACACACACACACACACGTCCATTCTCTTCTTCCTGGAGCAACAAACCTCAAACTTCAACTGAGCACACTCCTCCCACACAAAGACAACGTTCACTGGCCTCCCCTCCAGTCAGGTGAGGCCTCGTGATCAGGCATTTACCATGGGGTGAGAACTGGTCAGTCACAGTTCGGATGGGGAAGGCACGGTCCACCCCCTTCCTTCTTCTCCTTCCTGTTGGCTGGAATGAGAGAAGGGAGCCTGGTCCCCGGGAGACTTCAGACAGTGACCATGAACCCACTGCACACCAGCTGACCTGTACCTTACAGAGGTGAGGTAACCCTTACCCCTGGTCTAAGGTCTCTAGTACGAAAAATGTTTGCTTCTGTTTCTTTTGAAAAACTCAGAAATATGAAATGGGTGTTTTACTGATTGACAGCATCTTAATTATTTAGGAGTTTAAATCAAACAAAGCCAAAACAGAAAATATAGAACACTCTGTTTTAGGAGACCCAATTCCAGCCTGATATACCATGAATGGGCCACATGACCTCAAGATACTTAGCTATTTCATCTAACAGTATTTCTTATCTGCTGGATAATCAGTGACTTTAAATTAAAATTGTTCTCAAAAGAGCAAGTAAGAAACTCACTTCTGCTTCTGGGGAGGTGGGAGCCATGCCCACTATTCTATTCACACTCACTTCCCCAGATAATGTGAAGCCACCTCAGAAATGCTGGGTCCACAGAGCAGGCCACTGGAACACAGAATCTTTCAAGCCTGCAGTACAGGCAGCCCCCCATTCAACTATGCATGTTCACGAGCAAACAGCAGCATTGCCCAAAGAAACCTTCTGCCTCAGAGTAGTACTTGTCACTGGCCACCTGACCCCGCAGTAAAGCTTTCTGCCCCAGACCATCCCCTGTCCCAGATCAGCGATCAGCCTGGAGAGAAGGGAAACACAAGCTGGTTAGGAGAAAGGAGCTGAGAAAATCACTGATGCTGACATGAACCATTATCTACTCCAATGTGCCTGCCAAACCCAATTTCTAACTGATCCTTTGACCTAAATTCCTTGAGGGTATTTAAGTTAAACACTAAATCATCAATGTCCAGGATTCTCCATAGCACATATTCTTCACAAAAAGGCCAGCACTCAGTGACAGGTGTGTCCCAGTAGGTCCCCATGGGTTTTCTCTAAGATATTTCACCCTGAGCTACAAATGGTCACCCATGCTAATATTCTGTTGTGATGCATGCTAAGAGTCAGCATGACCCAACCACAGAACTCACAGCAGACCAAAATCTTATCTTAGGGACCAAGATGAAACAGTTAAGTCTAAAACCACAAACACTGGTGCCTATGTGGACTGTAGTCTCCGAGCCACAAACCCTCACTCAGATCTCCAGTTCAATGGCCGCTGAGAGCATGTGGATTCACTCATGCAATTACTGCATTAACTTGGGAGGTGTGACATCCTGTATGTCTGTGCACATGCATACGTACACATATGTACGTGTTTGTGCCGTACTTTCAACACCTATCTCCATGCCCGTGTAAACTTTTATCCTGGGTACTGATAGTGTGCAATTAACAGTCAGATGGATGCTACATTCATTGCCTAGGGTTGTCATGACAATTACCACAAACTGCATGGCTTATACGACTGACGTTGACTCTCCCAACTCTGGAGACAGCAGTCCAAAGTCAAGGTGTGGGCAGAGCTGCACTCCCTGAGGAGGCTCTGTCAGAGGTGGCTTCCTACTTCTCCCAGCTTCTGGGGTCCTCTGGCATTCCTGGGCTTCCGGATGCATCCTCCAGTCTCTGCCTTGTCTCCACATGGCCTTTTGGTCTGTGTTTCTATGTTCCAGACCTCCCTCTCCTTTCTTACAAAGGTGCCAGCCATCGGCTGGAGCGCCCACTCCAACACCAGCATAGTCTCACTTGGGATACTCATCTACTTCCCAATAAGGGAACATCCACAGGTACCAAAACTGGAAGCTCTCTTTTAGGAAGACACAGTTTAACCTAGGGCAGATATGGAAACAGCCAAAGGGATCACAAACCTTCTCACTTTAACTCTAGAGGGCTGTGGAGGCAGAAGTCATTGTGAGAGAGAGAGAAAATAGAGGCAGTCATGAATTATTTTTGGAAGTCTAATCAGTTTTTACAGCTAAACCTTCCTGCCAGCAAGTTGTTTCTATATGGACAGAAAAGAGAAACTGTATGAAATTTGAAGCAGGAAGGTGAAGATCTGAAAACATGTTATTTGTCTTTAGTTACCACGGTCCCATTTTCAATTGTGAAGTGTCTCAAAGCCCCATTTAAAAATCACTAGCTAACACATTTCAGTGTTTCATTCTTTCCCCCCCATTACACATGCCATTGTATCCCCACTTGTATTGTCATAATGGGAGATAAACCAGAGGATTTCAGTATTTAGGTGTCAACAGCGCATCCTCCTCAGCACGGAGCATAAGGGGCTGAAGTCAGTCTTCATTAACAACCACTGCACAGCCTGGAGGACTCCACCCAGTGAGGGGCCTCCTTTGCTGCAGTCTGATTTACCCCATGGGGTGAGGGAGGCCTACAGAGTGAGCTAATAATCAAAATCACACTAAACCTAAGGCCACACAAAGGACATAAGAGGAAGTCAGAGATTCCTGTGGCTGCTCTGGAAAATCTGTATCAGATTCTTGCAGGTACATATTCTCCACTGAGGCTCTATAAAACCTCTCTGAAAACTCCCATTGTTAACGAACAGGAATTATGGCCCTGGCACAGACTTCTGTGCCCTCCTAACGCCCAAGGAGCCAGAGAATGTCAAGTCTACAGGTCCGGCTCAGGGTGGCGGGCAACCTGCTCAAGTTCACGTGGCGTCCTGGAGCCCACTGGCATGGGTGTCATCCCCACCCAATCAAATTTCGCATTTTTCCCTCAACTATGACTCCCCAAACACAGACTAGGAAACATGCCAGGTCGAGCAGAGCCCCACCCCTTATCAAGCAGGCAGGCCTTCTGCCCGCCTGTGAAGTAGATTCAAGTGCTAAGCTTTCTGTGCCCCCCATCTGAAGGTCTTCTGGGGTTCAGATGAGGCCACAATCACAGGCCCTTCCCGTGACTAGAAGGGGCTGATTACTGAGGAAGTTGAGGCTAAGGAATTTCAGGGTAAGGTGATCAAAAGGGCCAGACAGTGCTCTCTGATCTAAGTTGCTATCAGTCAGCTGGCTTTACTCTGGTTCTCAAGTCTAACTTAAGAACCTCAAATATAAGTCTAAGAACCTTGAAAGAGCCAGAGACGGATATAAACATTGTAAATTTCTGATTTACAAAATTGTTTTCAAAAAAACCTACCTGTTAATACTTTTACCAATGACTATATCAATGCAAGCACCGTAATGTGATTTTGAAAAATTTGCTAATTAGAGATGGAAAAGGAGCATGTGTTAATTTAAACCTCTGTGAAATTAGTAAGAAAAAAGTTCTTTCCAGATGTTTGTTAATCTTCTGTATCACCTCAGTTGTGAAGTACCTGCTCATCGACCTCTGCACATCTACCTTTTAGTCTTAAGGTATTTTTCTTACCAACTGGAATAAGTCCTTGATATAGTAATCATATTAGTCCTTTAATCCCTCACTTAATTTGATTATTTTTAAATTTATTTTGTTTGGATTTGGAAACAGAAGTTTTTCTTTTTTTTTTATCTTTTGTTCTGAAATTTTAATTCTTTTTTTTTTTTATTAGTTGGAGGCTAATTACTTCACAACGTTTCAGTGGGTTTTGTCATACATTGATATGAATCAGCCATAGAGTTACACGTATTCCCCATCCAGATCCCCCCTCCCACCTCCCTCTCCACCTGATTCCTCTGGGTCTTCCCAGTGCACCAGGCCCGAGCACTTGTCTCATGCATCCCACCTGGGCTGGTGATCTGTTTCACCATAGATAGTATACATGCTGTTCTTTTGAAACATCCCACCCTCACCTTCTCCCACAGAGTTCAAAAGTCTGTTCTGTATTTCTGTGTCTCTTTTTCTGTTTTGCATATAGGGTTATCGTTACCATCTTTCTAAATTCCATATATATGTGTTAGTATGCTGTAATGTTCTTTATCTTTCTGGCTTACTTCACTCTGTATAATGGGCTCCAGTTTCATCCATCTCATTAGAACTGATTCAAATGAATTCTTTTTAATGGCTGAGTAATATTCCATGGTGTATATGTACCACAGCTTCCTTATCCATTCATCTGCTGATGGGCATCTAGGTTGCTTCCATGTCTGGCTATTATAAACAGTGCTGTGATGAACATTGGGGTGCACGTGTCTCTTTCAGATCTGGTTTCCTCAGTGTGTATGCCCAGAAGTGGGATTGCTGGGTCATATGGCAGTTCTATTTCCAGTTTTTTAAGTTTTTTAAGAAATCTCCACACTGTTTCCATCAGCGGCTGTACTAGTTTGCATTCCCACCACAGTGTAAGAGGGTTCCCTTTTCTCCACACCCTCTCCAGCATTTATTGCTTGTAGACTTTTGGATAGCAGCCATCCTGACTGGCGTGTAATGATACCTCATTGTGGTTTTGATTTGCATTTCTCTAATAATGAGTGATGTTGAGCATCTTTTCATGTGTTTGTTAGCCATCTGTATGTCTTCTTTGGAGAAATGTCTGTTTAGTTCTTTGGCCCATTTTTTGATTGGGTCATTTATTTTTCGGGAATTGAGCTGCAGGAGTTGCTTGTATAGGTTTTGGATTAATCCTTTGTCTGTTTCTTCATGCTATTATTTTCTCCCAATCTGAGGGCTGTCTTTTCACCTTACTTATAGTTTCCTTTGTAGTGCAAAAGCTTTTAAGTTTCATTAGGTCCCATTTGTTTAGTTTTGCTTTTATTTCCAATATTCTGGGAGGTGGGTCATAGAGGATCCTGCTGTGATTTATGTCGGAGAGTGTTTTGCCTATGTTCTCCTCTAGGAGTTTTATAGTTTCTGGTCTTACATTTAGGGAAACAGAAGTTTTTCAAAGTTTCTTTTAAACAAATCTAGCTAATCTTGTATTAAAAAGTCACTTATATTATCTGGAAGTCCTTCCTGGTCCAGACACTTGATGTCTTCTGTGTTTTGATTAGGAAAAAAAAATAGAAAATTTAATTGTGTCCAAATATTGAACTAAACATCCCAATCAATTTACTGAATACTCGACCAGTTTTAAAACTAAATTCTTAACAAAAATCCCATTTATGTGGTGAGAGAGCTGTTTTGGTTTTTAAAGGAACCAAGAGTTTTGAAAAGCAGAAAGATTATAGGTTTACAGGATAAGGCAGACTCTTAATATGCAAAAATACATAATTTCAAAGCTACCCACAATGTAAAGCACATCACAAAACCCAAAAATACTGAAATACGTGAGCCACAGGCACCCTGGAGACAACCCCAGGCTGGAGACAGCCCTGGCCTGTCACTGAGTCCCTTCACTCCTCAGTGTCTGTCTGAGCAGGAAACTGTGGATCAGACACATACATCACCATGAGAACACTAACAAGACAAACTGAGGAGGACCCAATACACATCACACAAGTGACGCATGTGCTTTAGAATCAATGGCAAACATTCACACTCCCAAGTATCCCTGAAACATTAGATGTTAGTCACCAAACTCACGTACTAGGAAAGTAAACTTGGAAAGAGAGCAAGTTCAGAATTCTTACCATGACAGCGTCACCCCTCTCCCCCGTCATGATTATCTGTGTTTGAGGACATATGTCTGGTTCACGCAGGAGAACAAACCACGAGGCTGTAGGGATTTATGGTCACAGGACCCTGCTCCCCTACATCTCCCATGGAAACAGGAGAAGATGATCTAACAATCCTCAGACCTAAAGACAGTCTCCCCCGGTCCTTCTCTTACTTTAAAGTTTACTAATGACTAATCCGTGGTGGGGGACAGGAGCTGGGGTGGGCACGGGAGTTGGGGTTTACCAACGACAGAGCTCCAGTTTGGGAAGATGAAGAAGTTCTATAAATGATGATGATGATAGCAGCCCAGTATTGTGAATGCAGGTAATGCCAATGAACTGTACATTTTAAAATGATGGAAATGGTAAAAATTTAAGTTATGTAAATATTACCACAATAAAATTTTTTAATTAAAGATAAAAAGTAACCTAAACTACCATCTCCAGCTTTATGCATCCTGTAACCTCCATACTGTGGTGTGCAAAACAAGTAAGATCTTTTAAGTTCAAAATACAAATGTAAAAAGTTACATGACAAATCCGTGGTAAAAAGATGGTGACAGCTATGCTCAGAGAGGAAGCACCAGCAGATGCTAATGTCTCAAGGCACCTCAATATGAAATAGTAAGGATGACTATCTAACACACTCGCTGAATATTTATGAGGCCTCAGTCAGCTGCCACCACTGACAACCATCCTGGCCCCACATGCTCTCTGCCCAAGAAGCACCAATAAATCTATGGCTATTCACTAGGCTAACTGGCAAACATCTGTGGCCAGGCACGAGGGCTCTGCTGGAACCTCAGTTGCTCAGAGAAAGGCCTAAAAACAAGACAACCTGGGATCCAAGCAGAGCAGCACCCTGCCTGGCTACGCCCTAACCTAGCATGTGTATGAATTATCCCACTTCTCCCCCTTGCTTTCTTGATGTGTGTCCTAATTCGACTTAATAAACTGTGACAGGCATGTGAGTCCAATCTGCGAGCCTTCTGGTTCCATGACCTCAGGGGCAGCTGGCCTGGAAGGATGCTGGCGGACCTCCAGGGCAGTGGGCTGACTTCCCACAAGACACACACCTTCACCTGTGAGCTGGCGCCAGCCGCATGGCTCCAGCAAAATGGTCCTGGAGAAGAGGGATGTTTAAGGCAAGTACCATGGGCACCTGCAGCCCTCATCACACCTGTCAGGCCTGGCCTGCCCAGTCCTCTGCTCCCTGAATACCCCGTCCTCTGAAACTCCTGTTAAAACACATCGCAGGCTGTGCCTACACCCTCCTCCTCTCTCACTCCATGCTGTCCCTGCTCCGCCAAGTTGACCTTTCCAGCCCAATCTTGCTTCTAAGTTCTGGAACCACAATTAGCCCTAGGTTCAAATTCCACTTCTGCCACTTCTTATCTATGCGACATCAGGCAAATTATGTAACCTCCCAGCTTTTACCAGATTATGATGATTCTGACACTGAGGCATATCTTCAGAACTGTATCACGCAATGCAGTGCCTAGAGCGCTGCACTCCTCAGCAAACATTCCCTCTTTCCTCTCCAAGGAGCAGTCTAGAAAGAAGGCTGATTCCTCTGGGTTCCTACTTCTTATACTGGAAAAAATAAGCCTCAGAATTGGACAGCCTTCTCAGGAGGTAACTCAACAGCATGATCAACCACCTGGATCACCTTAGTATTTCAGAAATCATATACCCAGCATTCCCAAACTACCCACTGCTGACAACTCAGGCTCAGGACATGCAGAGTAACCTTAATATTTTAATTAAAAGTAATTAAAAAGTAGTAGAAATGCTTCAAAACCAAGTAAGTGACACTCTGACACTTTTAAATGACCTAGCTAGGAATACGTATTCTAATTCTGTCCCCTCAATAGCACAGAAAACGAAATACTGATCCTTTTTAAAAAATCAACATTAAAAAAAAAATCAGCATTTTTCTGCAAGCTATTTTTAAAATGTTGTGAGTTTCACAGTTAACTATTTTACAACCATTAGGATGCACCCTTGTCTCCAAAAAAGACAAAACAATTCTCAGTGCTACAAAATCCTCAGAAAGAAAATCTGTGCCAACAATAAAAGGGTTTACAGGAAGAAGCTATTCTTTAAGCAAAGCTTCCCCAAGAATCTGCCTAATAAAACTACAGAAACTATCATTCACTAACGTGCTAATTTACATGAACACTGCAGGTGAATGATCTGAAGGGACATGCCTGCACAGGTAAGTAAAAAAGTAAGTTCATACCAATTTGTGAACTCTTGAAAGCAACCTTACGTCCTCACACCAGCAGAAGAAATCTTTCCAGCTGACAGGAAGGAAACCCAGGGACACTGTTCTCCTGAAAATCATCTCTTTAACTGCTGGGTCCACCCTAACCTGGGTTTTCTCACTGACCTGTCCAACACAGCACTAGCTTTAGAAGACAGATCAGTTGGCTCACTCAGGTTAGAGCAGGAAGAACTGGAGAGCATCTGTGAAAAGCACAGGTGTCCTAGAAATAAAGATTATAGAGAGAGCCATAAATATAGCTTATCGACAGTCCCTCAGCTGGCTCTGACCACAGCCAGGTTTAGAAACCTCTAGAACTGGCTCCAGCTCCATGATGTCAACACACCCCTTCCTCCTCCATACGGTCCCCGGGCTGAAGTGGGTGAACAGGTCAAGGGTGTTCAGGTGCACAAGCCAAGCTCTGGCCCAGCAGAGTGCTCAGAAGGCCTGCTCTGGCCAGTGTGCAAAAGGACAGAGCAAGCAGGCAAAAGAAACCTCCTCACCCTTGAGCATCAGATGCTGCTGCCCAGCCAACCCAGTCCGCAGGGGCCCAGCAAGCACAGGGCAGTGATGTGAACTCAGTATGTGCCAGGTGCCAACCCTGGCAGGGACAGTTACATGCATGCTTGCATGGCAACAGTGGCTAAATGCTCAGACACAAGGAACACCTGTGAAGGGCTATAACCATCCTGCCCACAGCTCAAGCCATTAAGACCAAAAAAAAAAAGAAAAAAAGAATGCCATTTGTAGCAATATGGATGGACCGACAAATTGCCATACTGAGTGAGTGCAGTCAGTCAAAGAAGGACAAATACCACAGTACTGCTTATGTGTGGCGGAGAAGGCACTGGCAACCCACTCCGGTGCTCTTGCCTGGAAAATCCCATAGGCGGAGGAGCCTGGTAGAATGCAGTCCATGGGGTCGCTAAGAGTCAGACACGACTGAGCGACTTCACTTTCACTTTTCACTTTCATGCATTGGAGAAGGAAATGGCAACCCACTCCAGTGTTCTTGCCTGGAGAATCCCAGGGACAGGGGAGCCTGGTGGACTGCCGTCTATGGGGTTGCACAGAGTCGGACACAACTGACCAGACTTAGAAGCAGCAGCAGCTTGTGTGTGGAACCAAAAGAAAAAAAAAAGGTACAAATGAACTTATTTACAAAACAGAAACAGAGTTAAAGATGCAGAAAACAAACACAGTTACCTGGGGCAAAGTGGAAAGGGATAAATGGGAGATTGGGATTGACATATACATACTTCTTGTTGTTCAGTTGCCCAGTCGTGTCCAACTCTTTGCGACCCCATGGACTGCAGCATACCAGCCTCCCAGTCCCTCACCATCTCCCGAAGTTTGCTCAAGTTCATGTCCATTGCATCAGTGATGCCATCCAGTAATCTCATCCTCTGACGCCCTCTTCTCCTTCTGTCTTCAATCCTTCCCAGTATCAGGGACTTTTCCAATGAGTCAGCTGTTCACATCAGGTGACCAAAATACTGGAGCTTCAGCAACAGTCCTTCCAATGAGTATTCAGGGTTGATTTCCTTTAGTATTGACCAGTTTGATCTCCTTGCTGTCCAAAGGACTCTCAGGACTCTTCTCCAGCACCACAGTTGAAGGCATCAATTCTTCAGTGCTCTGCCTTCTTTACGGGCCAGCTCTCACAACCGTTATGTGACCACAGGGAAGACCACAGCCTTGATTATATGGACTTCTGTCAGCAGAGAAATGTCTCTGCTTTTAAACACACTGTCTAAATTTGTCAAGGTTTTCCTGCCAAGAAGTAATCATCATCTGATAATATGGCCACAGTCACCATCTGCAGTGATTTTAGAGCCCATGAAGAGGAAATCTGTCCCTACCTTCACCTTTTCCCCTTCTATTTGCCATGAAGTAATGGGGCCGGATGCCATGATCTTAGCTTTTTTAATATTTGGTTTTAAGCCAGCTTTTTCACTCTCCTCCTTCACCCTCATTAAGAACTTCTTTAGTTCCTCTTCATTTTCTGCCATTAGAGTGATGTCATCCGCATACCTAAAGTTGATGTTTTTCCCACCTATCTTGATTCCAGCTTGTAACTCATACAGCCCGCAATTCCTCATTATGTGCTCAACATATACGTTAAATAAACAGGGTAACAACAGATAGCCCTGTCATACTCTTTTCTCAATCCTGAACCAATCAGTTGTTCCATCTGCTGTGCTGTGCTTTGTCACTCAGTTGTGTCCAACTCTTTGCAACTCTGTGGACTGTAGCCCGCCAGACTTCTCTATCCATGGGGATTCTCCAGACAAGAATACTGGAGTGGGTTGCCATGCCCTCCTCCAGGTGATCTTCCCAACCTAGGGATCGAACCCAGGTCTCCCAAATTGCAGGCGGATTATTTACAGTCTGAATCACCAGGGAAGCTCGTTGTTCCATACAGGGTTCCAACTATTGCTTCTTGACCAGTATACAGGTTTCTTAGGAGACAGGGAAGATGGTGTGGTATTCCCCATCTTTGTAAGAGCTTTCCACAGTCTGTTACGATCCACACAGTCAAAGGCTTTAGCATAGTCAGTGAAACAGATAAGCACACTACTATATATAAAATAGGTAACTAGTCAGGACCTACTGTATAGCAGAGGGAACTTTAATCAATACTCAAAGACCTATATGGGAAAAGAATCTAAAAAAGAGTGGATGTAAGTACAACTGATTCACTGTGCTATACAGTAGGAAGTAACACAACATTGTAAATAAACTGTGTGCTAAGTTGCTTCAGTCATGTCCAACTCTTTGTGACCTCATGGACTGTAGTCCGCCAGGCTCCACTGTTCATGGTATTCCCCAGGCAAGAATACTGGAGTGGATTGCCATGGCCTCCTCCAGGAGATCTTCCCCACCTAAGGATCAAACTCACATATCCTGCATTGGCAGAAATAAAAATTCACTTAGAGGGGAAAAATATCTAGGAGTCTCTCTGGAGTTAGAACTCACACATGCCTGTCCTGTGATCCTTTGCCAAATCTATGCACCTTTCCAGGAAAGCAACTGTGCAAGTCCTGTTACCTATTTCTATGGGCATGGACATGGGCAACCCTGACAGTAACCTTGCAGGAAAAGATCTGCAAGGATTAAATGTGCCAAACTTTTTTTGCCATGGAGATGAAACTAACTTACTATGACTGCATTTCTTGCTGTGCTATCAAACTAAGGGCCATCTGGGCAAAAGAAACTTTATTTTGCATAGCACTCAGGTAACCCCTATATGTCTATTCTTTCTCTGTAGGAAGAAGAGCAGTTAGGTTGCTGTGTAATACAGAAACTAAGAATACAGGTTATGAAACAAAACTGTGTCTAATACACTCACATATATAATTTAAGATCCTATAAACATGGAGCAAGGCCGATGAATCTTAGCATTAGTTACATGATTAAAACACATTAAATGCAGCATCCTCAACATTCTAAGAGAGAAATACCAGCCAAAAAAGTTCTGAGTTTCTTTTTAAACTGAAATACAGTCTACAAACCACAAAATCTCTTTTAAAGTGTAAAATTCAGTATGTTTTAGTACACTCACAAGGTCGTATAACTCTCACCACTAACTTCAGAATGCTGGTTACCACTCCCAAAAGAAACCCTATAGCCCCTAACAGTCACTTCTCATTCCTCCCTCCCCAAGTTCCTGACAACACTCATCTACTTTGTCTCCACAGATTTACCAGGAGTTCTGGATCTTTAATATATGTGGATTACACATTACATGACCTTTCCTGTCTTTCACCAAGCATGTTTCCAAGGTTCATCCCTTCTCAAGGTTGAATACTACTTCATTACGTGGATACAGCACATTTAGTTTTATCCATTCATCAGCTGGTATGCATCTGGGTCATTTCTACTTCTCCACTATTATGAATAATGGTGCTGTGAACCTTCTTGTTTTTGTGTGGACATATGTTTTTACTTTTCTTGAGCTTATACGCCTAAGAGTGGAATTGCTGGGTCATATGGTAATTCTTCCCTGTTGTCTTCCCTCATGGCTCAGAGGTAAGAATCCACCTGCCAGTACAGATGCAGATTCGATCTCTGGGTTGGGAAGATCCCCTGGAGGAGGAAATGGCAACCCACTCCAATATTATTGCCTGGAGAATTCCACGGACAGAGAAGCCTGATAGGCTACAGTCCATGGGGGTGCAAAAGAGTCAGACACAACTTAGTGACTAAACAACAACAACAACAAATGATAATTCTGTTTAACTTTTTGAGAAACTGCCAAACTTTTCCAAAGCATCTATATCCTATCAGCAGTGTACGAGAATTACAATTTCTCCACATCCCTTCCAAAATTTGTCATTGTCCAATACTTTGATTACAGCCATCCTACTGGGTATGAAGAGGTATTTCATAGTTTTAAACTGCATTTCTATAATGATACATTATATTGCACATGTTTTCATGTACTTTTTAAACCAATTGTGTATCTTCTTTGGAGAATGTCTATTCAAATCCTTCGCCCATTTCTAAACTGGGTTAGTTTTCTTCTTATTGTTCAGTTGTAAGAGCTTTGTATGTATTCTGAATATAAGACCCTTAACAGATAACTAGCAAATAATTTCTTTGACTCTGTGGGTTGTCTTTTCACTTTCTTGACGTCATTTGAAATATACACATTTTAAGTTTTGATAAAAGTCCAATTTCTTTTTTTCTTAGGTGTCATATCTTGAGAAACCACTGCCTAATTTAAGGTCAAAGATTTCTACCTATTTTTTTTTTTTCACTGTAGGGGCAATGAGTAGTCTCAGCCCACAAGCTGACACCAAGAGCCCCCAAGCACTTCCATACACACTATTTAATCTGATATAAGAGGAATTATTGTTTTTACCATTTTATAACTGTGAAAATGGAGATCCACAGAACTGATGAATATGCTCTCCCAACAGAATCCCCAAAATATTTTTCAAAGAGAGAGATATGTGCATGTATGTGTATGTATATATATCTCACATGTGTATATACATGTACATGACATACATAAATACACATAGATGACATAAAAAAAAAACCACACACTGAGACGCCCCTCACTTGGGCAGGGATTTCAGGGCTCATTTCCTCACTTGCAACCACACCTCCACTCCCTGCTCTGCTTCTGCAGCTCCCTGAGTCTGGACCGCTCGCTCCGCCTTCAAACGCACTCACTGTAGGGTGTGTGACTGTGGTTTACAGAGTGCTCTCACACATGCTGCTGCCTGTCATGACACCCAAGGCCACTTTTCCCTACTCCCGTGCCCGCACACGCCAGCATCCCCTCCAGCACCTGTCTTCTCCAATCCACACGTGCCAGTCTGTGCCCCCCAGAGGGGAGCAGGATGAGAGGGGAAAAAACAGTTGTGCTCTACTTCCAAAGCGCTGTTACCTGGAGCATCCAACCTCTGAGGCCCATCAGTGAGCACACCGGAGGGTGCTGCACTTCCAGAACACACCCAGAGAACAGGCAGTTGGTGGATGTTTGAGGGGGTTCTCAGGAGGGCAAAGGTGGGGGTGTCCTCCAGAACCTCAGACCCTGGACCAGCCACACCTGCACAGCTTGGCTGGAAGCTGAGTTGTATGTGACATTTTAATTGAAATGTGCTTAACTTTAAAGAAAAGTAGCAGTTTAGGCCACTGTGTATACATTTAAAGCATGATGCAAATATAACACACCTCTGAGACCAGAGTACAGGCAAAAAGAAATACAGGGCAGCTCAACTCACCCAAAAAAAATGTGAGTAAGGAAAAAATGATTGAGGATTAGAAACAAACAGTCCTTATGGTTCATCTGTCAAGTTTCCACCCAGAAGGGAATGGAAAAAAGGAATGTAAATTATAGAGTCAGAAATGAAAACCATTCAACTCTACTTATTACTTGATGGAAAACAAGAAATCCATCAGGAAACACCACAAGCAATGGTTTCATCAATCCTCCAATTAAAAATCCACCCTTGCAAAGTTAAATCAATCATTTACCTATGTGCATGTGTGTGTTTGTGTGTGTGTGTGTGTGTGTGTACACAAAGGTTTTTCATCACTGTTTCTCAACTCCCTACACACCTTCTTAAACTTTGTGCTAATCACCCCCACCCCGAGGAACTTTGAACACCTAGATAAACTACCCACTCACACGCTGAGAGGGGCACTAACAGTTGTTAGATTCTCCCCAAGAGCAAGTCGCCCTGTTGGAAAGCATGACACACACATGCATGGATAAAGGCCCCACAATTAAAACTTAACTGTCTATGCTAGCAGACAGGAGATGTGGCACATGAAAGGGAAACGCTAAGATGCTCAGACATCACCCAGGACCTCCAAGCAAGAGGCAGTGCAGGCAGCTTGCTATCAAACACCAAGACTCTCCCTGAAGACCCTGAGGGGCCTGATCCCACAATGGGATGTTCCCCTTCTCACTGTTCCTCCCTTCCACTCCTCAGGCGCAGATCTTTACCACAAAACAAAGCATCTCTGAGACAGATCACTAGCACAGCCACAGATGGGCAGACACAACAAGACCACCTGCCTTTAAGAGCAGGAGCTACATGCAAACTCAACACTGCAACCTTATCCAGCACTGGGCCTCCCTTCCAGAGCCCTGTTGGCCTAGCAGGGCTCAAAGTCCATGACATTAAAAGTCCGCTTCCTCATCTGCACTAACTGCATTTCAGGTGCTCAGCACCATGTGGGGACAGCTCAGAAACACATTCCCACCATTGTATGGAGTTCTATTGAGCAGCACCATCCCATACACTGAAGCTATAGATGTTAGCTCTCTTCCCATATGAGATAATCAGGGCCATTACAACGTCCAATCTGCACAGACTTCATCTCGAGTGAGACAAGGATGTGCAGAGCATCCCCATTCCACTCCCACACTTAGTGTTAGCAGAAACCTGAACTTCTAGGCCCCTCAAATTCCAAGGCCCTTCCGCTTTTCTATATATTTTTTAAATACCTTTAGCATCTGGGATAATCATGACAGTAGTAGTAAACAAACATCCATGGGACATTTGGTAACAGGGAAGAAAGACAACTCAGGACCCTGACTCACACCCACCATGGCTTCCAGCTCCCTCAGCTACAGTCCCTGCCCAGGTGCCAGCTCTTTCCTCTGTCCCCCTCCCTCCATTAACCTTCTCAAAAGCTTCCTTGCTTTTAGGAGGGAAAGGACCTTCCTCTAATCCCCATGTGTGGGTGTTCTCAGGTGGAAGCAGCTGTGGCATGTCTGTGAGGGATCTGGGGCCTAGGGAGGGAGGGTGTGTCTTCGTGTGACTATATGGACCTTTGTCAGCAAACTAATGTCTTTGCTTTTTAATACACTAGATTTGTCATAGCTCTCAAAATCCAGCTTACAGAGAACACTGCAGAAGTTTGAGTTCAAAATTTTAAGGATGGCATGATGATTCAAAATTCACATAAAATTTCAAGTCGTTACTTGTATTTTTCATTTGTCGATTCAGTCATTGAACAAGTGTCTCGAGTATGTGCACCGAATGCTGTGGAATTGAAGAGTAAGATTTAGTTCATACCTTCAAGAAAAAGATAGCACACACACAAAATTATACACATACACACACTTGGAACTACAATACAACACAGAACCAAAGAGAACCTTTAAAAGGTTACTTAGGAAGAACTCTAGGAAGAAGAGGAAGCAGTCACTTACACTTGTAGCAGATAAGCACTGTTTCTTGGAGGAAGTAACATTTACAGTGAGACCTGCTTTTTGTTGTTTAAATTTTGGTCTGATCAGATATTGAATCACCACATTCTAATGTCATCTATATAAAACGCACCACTGTTAGGGGAGACTATAAGTTACTACGGAGTAACTTACATACTTCCTGCCACCGGGGTTCAGGGGAAGGGGGACATGGGTTTCCCTTGCCATTGCCCTAAGCTCTTGGGAAACAGAAGGGTCGAGGCCCTGTGCATCCTTCCTCCTGCTCCCCCATCAGGCAAAGGAGCAGAGGATGTACTGTTAGAAATGGTGCCAGAGCCAGGGTTCTCAGTGTGCAGACTAGACCCTTTCCACCCAAAAACAGGAAGCACAGCTTTGAGGAGAGACCACCGTGGACTGACAGTTGGCAGAGAGGCTTTCCCTGAGAACCATGTGCCTCCAGAAGGCCAGTCAGAGCAAGAACCAATAGCAAAGTGTCTAGATGATTCCTGAAAACTGGGCACAGTGGAATGACTGTGGAGGGGAAATACAAATGACATGAGAGCCCCAGGACAGACAGTTCCTGGGAGGGCTGGAGACCCCTGGGACACAGCAATTTCATCCCTTCCTAACTGGACAACTACTTTAGGCCTTAAAACCAGGACACAACATCCTGGCAGGGCTGTGATGGGACAGTGCTGACCTCGTACCTACACACCTCATTGTACCTGGACACCCACGACAGTGACTGGGAGTGATGTCCACACACATTCTCTTGCTATCACACTGACATGACGGCCCTTCTTAGGCATTAAAGACACATGTTCTGGGCTTCCTACTTAAATATGGAGATCAAGGTATAGGAATGTCACAGAGAGACTGTAGACAAGTATCTCCAGGATTGTCTTTAATATATTTACCCTGGTTTTTTTTGCATATTTTTCAAAATAATGACCTGTAATCAACTAGAGCAAATTCAACAAAGAAAATAAGGATAATGAATGCAGAAATGCATGCCCACTTAAGGTAAACCATGGCCTCTTTCCCCACATGATACTCAAATTTTAGTTTATGTTTACATCAATATTTCATTGCTGCTCACACCACTCCCTCCCCTGCAATGCATCCTATTGAGCCTATTCCACATTTCTCATTCTTACTTTTTCTGCATCACATACTTTCAAAATCCAACTATTTTATCAGAAATGCAAAATAATTAAAGAAAAAAACATAAAAGTAAGATGCCAACAAGTCGTGCAGTCACTTTCATGGCCTCCCCATCACTCTTCAGAAGCTGTCACACTGTCAAACTCTCTCACCACCCTGACATGACTGGAGCACACTCAGAAACAGGCCTCTGAGGAAAACATCAGACTCTGGAAGGCAACGGTACCTCAGCTTTGCAGTCAGCAACCCCCACCCCAACCTGGCCCTTTTTACTCATGACTGCTGCTCAGGCTCTGCCCCAACCTTCTGCTTCCCTCTCCCCCAGCTCAAGCCCCATGCATGTCCTCACCCCAGCCAGACTCTCCCTGCGAAGAAGGTCCCTACAGCCAACCAACCACTGCCCATCTCCATGGAAGATCTCCAGGAACTTGAACACACACAGCCTGCTCAGGCTAATGTCACCCTTGTACCCCACAAAACTATCTCAGAAGTGACACCACTATCCAGCTGGCACCCAGAACACACCTGGGAGTCTTCCCAACTCCCTGCTGTCCCACCACCAGGTAAACAGACAAATCTGCCCACCTCACGGCCCTCCTCTCGTGCCAACCTGGCCCTCTGGCAATTCCACAGCTGCAACTCCCCTTCAGAACATCCTGTCTCCTGCCAGGGTCACATGGACAGGCCTCACCCAATCCCCCACTCCCACTTTATTAAAAATCAACTTTTTATTGTAACATCAAACAATTATACAAAACCACCCAAAACCAATGTATGCCCTAATGAATTACTTTAAAGTGAACCATCTTTTTTTTTTTTTAATTTTTATTTATTTTTTATTAGTTGGAGGCTAATTACTTCACAACATTGCAGTGGGTTTTGTCATACATTGATATGAATCAGCCATAGAGTTACACGTATTCCCCATCCAGATCCCCCCTCCCACCTCCCTCTCCACCTGATTCCTCTGGGTCTTCCCAGTGCACCAGGCCCGAGCACTTGTCTCATGCATCCCACCTGGGCTGGTGATCTGTTTCACCATAGATAGTATACATGCTGTTCTTTGAAACATCCCACCCTCACCTTCTCCCACAGAGTTCAAAAGTCTGTTTTGTACTTCTGTGTCTCTTTTTCTGTTTTGCATATAGGGTTATCATTACCATCTTTCTAAATTCCATGTATATGTGTTAGTATGCTGTAATGTTCTTTATCTTTCTGGCTTACTTCACTCTGTATAATGGGCTCCAGTTTCCTCCATCTCATTAGGACTGATTCAAATGAATTCTTTTTAATGGCTGAGTGATATTCCATGGTGTATATATACCACAGCTTCCTTATCCATTCGTCTGCTGATGGGCATCTAGATTGCTTCCATGTCCTGGCTATTATAAACAGTGCTGCGATGAACATTGGGGTGCACGTGTCTCTTTCAGATCTGGTTTCCTCAGTGTGTATGCCCAGAAGTGGGATTGCTGGGTCATATGGCAGTTCTATTTTCAGTTTTTTAAGAAATCTCCACACTGTTTTCCATAGTGGCTGTACTAGTTTGCATTCCCACCAACAGTGTAAGAGGATTCCCTTTTCTCCACACCCTCTCCAGCATTACTGAATGCAGAGCAAACTTCACAAATAAAGTGAACCATCTAACCATAACCAAGACAAGAAACAAATCCTGTGGCCCATCCCAAAAGCTGGCACAAGGCCTGGCCCAGTGACAGCACCTTCCTTCCCTTCCCTGAGAAGTATCCTGATCTGATTTTTGCAATCAGCACCCAAACACTGTCCACTTTCCCTTTCATTCTCTATGTTGCAGTCAGATTATACCAATTCCCCATTTAAAATCCTTTCAAGGCCCCACTTTAAGATAACGCCCAAAGTCCTACACAGCTGAGGAGCCAGCTGCAGGAAGGCCCCAGGACCCACTCCTGGTGCTCACTCTTGCATAGCCCCTCCCACACCGTGTCAGACCAGTGCTCTCTCATGTCCTGGCTCTGGGGAAGCCAGCCGCCCCACAGTTGGGAAAGGCCAGGGATGAAGCCCTGAGGGCTACCACTGACAGCCCTGTAAGGGTACCTGCAAGGCTGCTATGAACCTGTGATCCACAGAAATGGTGTGATGATGAATGCTGGTTGTCTGAGGGTAATCTGACACACAGCCACAGGTAACTGATACACACAGGCTCCAGGCCCTGTGTGACTGGCCCCTGCCCATCCTTCTAGTCTCATCCAGAATCACCCATTGAGCTCCCTACATACTAGCAACACTACACTCCTCTCAGTACCTCAAAGGTTGCCAGATTTTTTCCCATTAGATATTTTAAAACATGAGAAAACATTCACAATATAATGTTAAGAGAGAAAAAAAAGCAGTGTGCAAAGTACACCATATAATCCTACATGGGTAGGTATGCACCACTACCCAGATCAAACTGCCAACATCCAATGGATCATAGAAAAGGGAAGAGAATCCCAGAAAAACATCTACTTCTGCTTCACTGACTACACTAAAGCATTGACCGTGTGGATCACAACGAAGTGTGGAAAATTCTTCAAGAGATGGGAATACCAGACCACCTGACCTACCTCCTGAGAAATCTGTATGCAGGTCAAGAAGCAACAGTTAGAACTGGACATGGAACAATGGACTGGTTCCAAATTGGGAAAGGAGTACGTCAAAGCTGTATGTTGTCACTGTTTATTTAACTTATATGCAGAGTACATCATGCAAAATGCTGGGCTGGATGAAGCACAAGCTGGAATCAAGACTGCCAGGAGAAATATCAATAACATTAGATATGCAAATGACACCACCCTTATAGCAGAAAGTGAAGAGGAATTAAAGAGCCTCTTGATGAAAGTGAAAGAGAAGAGTGATAAAGTTGGCTCAAAACTCAACATTCAGAAAACTAAGATCATGGCACCTGATCCCATCACTTCATAGCAAATAGATGGGGAAACAATGGAAACAGTGACAGACATTACTTTCTCGGGCTCCAAAATCACTGCAGATGGTGACTGCAGCCATGAAAAGAAAAGACGCTTGCTCCTTGGAAGAAAAGCTATGACCCACCTAGATAGCATATTAAAAAGCAGAGACGTCACTTTGCCCACAATGGTCTGTATAGTCAAAGCTATGGTTTTTCAGTAGTCATGTATGGATGTGAGAGTTGGACCATAAAGAAAGCTGAGCACCAAAGAACTAATGCCTTTGAACTGTGGTGCTGGAGAAGACTCTTTGAGAGTTCCTTGGACTGCAAGGAGATCCAATCAGTCCATCCTAAAGGAAATCAGTCCTGAAAATTTATTGGAAGGACTGATGTTGAAGCTCCAATACTTTAGCCACCTGATGCGAAGAACTGAGTCATTGGAAAAGACCCCGATGCTGGGAAAGACTGGAGGCAGAAGGAGAAGGGGACAACAGAGGATGAGATGGCTGGATGGTATTACCGACTCGATGGACATGAGTTTGAGCAAGCTCCAGGAGCTGGTGATGGAAAGGGAAGCCTGGCATGCTGTAGTCCATGGGGTCGCAAAATGTTGGACACGACTAAGTGACTGAACTGAACTGATGCACAGATACACATGCATCTGTGTGGAAATTCTCCAAACTCTAACCATTATATTTGGCTGCTCACTCCATCAAGACTGGTTGTTCCCCCTGTAGCCCACACATGCCATCACACGTGCCGGCCCTCCACCTGCCGCTCAGTACACCGGCTGTGCGTTCTCTCTGTTAAGTTTCCAGCAACCAGCAGAGACCAGCAGTAAATATTTATTAAACCAAAGACTTGCCCATGGACAATCTGAAAAACTGTTGTTAAACAGGATCTAAATTTTTTAATCAGAGACCATACTATTGTTTCCTCAGTGAATCCTGTGGAACTTCTAAACGTTTGAAAGGATTGTCACCAAGAAAACCACAAGTCTCCGTATAAGGCACTTGCAGCCACTGGAACTCTAACAGAAGGCTCCAGATTCAGACGATGCAAGCATAAATAACAGTGATTTTGTTTTGACACTTGCCTTTTGTACTTAGATTAAAATGAAAAATAAGATACAAAAGTAGTCCACATAAAATTCCCCATATTTCTGTAGTAACTGGACTCTTTCCCTCTAGTTTTCCAGCCAAGCGTTACGAAGGGACAGCTGGGATGTGTCAGAGTCTGGTCCTGTGCCATCGTGGGAAGGGGACAGACAGAGTCTACTAAGAGAGATGGAGAGGGAAGGGCAGAGAGGGAGATGGAGAGGCGAAGAGGGAGAGGCAGAGAGATGAAGAAAGACAGAGAGTTAGAGAGCTGAGGAGACAAGGAGAGAGACAGAGATGAAAAGGAAATGAGAGAGAGAGAACGCGCTAGTAAGCAGCCTGAGGCAGGGAGAGCAAGTGCTCCTGGGCAACATCCCACTCCCGGGGGTGACCCAGGGCCGGCACCATTGCCAGCACAGCTGGATTACACGCCAGGACTGAAGTAACAGAAGTGCTTCAAGAGGAGCCTAGTATTGCTTGAGATTAAGGTAGTCTTGGTTTACTCTTTTCCTCATACAATTTTCTATAAATTGTAAAGATAATCCATGCTGTTGTAAGACATAACCATTACAAAAATATTAAATATAAAAAAAACGGGTCACATGTAAGAACTTGGGCCAGATGCTGTGGCTCCCTAACAACAGCAAACAGGGCAGGAAAAACTCCCTCATTCTCTCTACCAAGAAATAGGCTCAGAGAAAATTACCAGGTTACACAGCCAACACAAAACCCTGTACCTTCCTTTTTCTTACCTGAAATGAGACGACGTGAACCATATGTATAATTTAATCAGTTATGCTTCATAGAACACTAAAAATTTACCCCCAAATCTCACAGTCTCTATTATTCAGAAATACATGTAAAGAAAGATACAATTTTGTGCTTGTAAACTACCATATTACAGACAGTACTGATCTGCGTGACTCTGTATTACTCTTGGTCTATATTTAATTTAAAAAGGTGAACCATCATAGCCTTCCTAGCAGAAGAAAACCTGGAGAGGCTCTAGGCCCCTCTACCCAGGGCACATGGCTGTGGACAGGACACAGAGAGGGTGGGAGACGGGGGTGACTAGAGTCCAGAGTTGGCCCCTGCAGCAAATGCGTTAGTAGGACATGAGTGACCAGGATATGGGTCACAGTAAGCCCTCTGTCATCTGTCAGCATTTGGGTGAAAGATCTTCATTAGCAGAGGGGAGCTGGGGTAAATTACTAGTGTTCTGTGAAATGACCCTTCACACAAAGATTCTTGGTACTGCTTTTTATTTACACATAATTCCAACAAGTTCTCAATGTTTGGTTTGGCTTTTCATGAAAACATTTGTTTTCAGTGTTTACTCTAGATATCCTTTGCAGAGGGTTTATAAGGCAGGTTTTTTGGTTTGTTTGTTTGTTTTTTCCCTCCCTCTATGAAACAGTTTTTGCCACCTTCCATCATTTACACTATTCCAGAAGTGAGTATTCCTTTTAGATACACTGACACTATAACACACACAGACACATGTGCATTTCAAAGTCCTCAATCCATAATTTGGTTACTTATAAGCCAGCAGAAATAGGGCAGCCTTAATACAAACAAAGCCTGAGTTCACACAAAGAATTCTGGAAAATAGTTCTTTACTAAGAAATGACTGTGTCACTCATCCTCTTATAAATGTTTATCAGATGACCGCATGAATCCATCACTACTATAGGACAGAGGACAGCTCTCAGAGCGTCACTGTTCTGGAGGAAGGAAGGAGGAGGAAATAGTAAGAAACAATAAAAGATCAATACTGGTAATTGCTAGGGTTAAGAGGATGGTGCCTGGAGTTATCGCTTCAGATTAAGTTCTCAAGACAACTCTTGAGTTGATGAAATTTAAAGACAAAACACCCAGAGATTCAGACAAGGGGCAAAGGCAGGAACAAGCCTGGCCGAGCCCAAGGGTCAAGGCATGGCCATGGTCTGTCAGACTGTCATGGGCAAGGAAGTTACTTTTCCTCAATGTGAACCTGAGACCTTAAGGTGTGTCACTGACACAGGTAAGCATAAGTTAACATTTCAGAGATCAATGATTTGCCAGATAGTTACCTGTAAGGCATGAAGAAGATTAAGTCTCTCCCAGCTCTGAAACTCTGGGATATTCCTCTATCAACAAATGGTCACTCTACAGAAAGCACTTTAGCACAAAGAATTCCAATGCTATACAAAGGTAGGGCCCTAACTTTGTCTCTGGGAAATATTATTTTTCTAAGTTAACTGAGGCAACATTGGAACAAAATAATGACAAATGTCAGATAACCCACTTGACCAATTTAACAGTTCCAGCTGGGTAACACACTCCCCTTCGAGGTTGTCTTATTACTGAGGTGAAGGGAAGAACCAGGAGAAGTCCCAGCTTTGCCAGGAGAAGACTCAGATATCCAGGAGCATTCACTGAGACCCTGAGGAAGTTACCTATCTCTTTCTTCAATTTCCTCCTTGGTAAGAAGAAGAGTAAAGCACTGAACTTATAAAGAGACTTTAAAGATTTTGAAAGTTAAATAGGAATTACACATTTGTATCTATGAGCTCACACAAGCTAATTAAGAGTAAAATTTTTCCTCTTCTGTAGAATTATAATCAACTGGGTGTGATAGCACTGATCATATTTTATGCTGATCAGATCTCAGGCAGTGCTGTGTCTGGTCTAAACCACCAGACGCTGGAGATGACAAGTAACTGGGAAAACAGCCTAGCCTCGATGGTCTGGTGTTTATGGGGGAACTTCAGAGGGAAGAGACAGAAGAGGACTGCAAAAACCCAGAGCAAGTACTGTGCTTCCTACACAAGGTACTCAACAAGGAAGGGCAGCAGAACACACAAGACGGCAGGAGTTCAGGACATGCCGGCCCAGGTACTGCTTTGGTGCACTGTCTGTCTTGAGCTGGAGGCACCTGAAGGGCAGCAGGGACAGAGGGAGCTCAGCCTGAACCCTCTCATCGCCAGAACACAGAGTTGCCATAGGAACTTGGTGTCACAAGTCTCCTCCCCAGCAGCTTCACCACCAGGAAGACTGACTCTTGTCACAGGAGAGGAGCCTAGAAGTGGCCCCACACACAGACAGACTCTATCACAAACTGCCGTGCTCTAACCATCCTCCAAAAGCCCCTTACCTTCCCTAAAATTTCTTCCTCTGCCCTAAGAGTGACCTCCCACCTCCCCTTCGCCTATTAGGGTGGTTTTCATGTGTGAATTCTAAGCCACCTCAAGAGTCACTCATTTCTCCCTGGGTATCCCTAATTTGTACTTGAGATATGGGTTTTAATAAACTTATGTTTTTCTCTTGTTAATCTGTCTTTATCACGGCAGTCTTAGTTAAGAACTCAGAAGGGTAGAGGGAAAATCACTTTTCCTCCCCTATAGCATCAGCCAGAGACTTTTTAGAAACACATTAGCCTAAAAAAAGTGCCACTATGCCAAAGCCCCAGATGCTCTGATATGGCCAGGATAACTGGCACCTTCATAGTAACAACATCAAATCCTATACAAAGTTCCAGCAGCAGGCCAAAAGCCAAGATTTTACTTTGTTCTTTGGGGAAAGTTCCAGCAAGAGAAATCCCCTGAACAAGATGAGCTCACGACCATGCCAATGAAGTGGCCCATGGTGTCCCTCCTATCTTGGAGCCCACAAACGCTGGGCCCCAGACCCTCCCGTCCCCAGGCCCTCCGGCATGTTGAGCCCCAACTCAAGGGATCCCCTTACAGCAGCAGGGAGGCAGCAGACAAGCAGGTGTGGCTACAAGGCCTGTAGGAGTTGGGGCCCGAGTGTGCCACATGGAAGCCTAGCCACACCAGAGGAATTATCCACTCACTGGACCAATACACAGAGACATAGAAAACCTGAGACTCTTATCTATGCCCTTGACTAAATTCTCCTACCTGTTGGCAGCCTCAGTCCACTCAGTGCCCTGTCTCTGTTATTACTAAGGCTTCTGGAATCCAGACAATTATCATTTTTAGAAGCTCAGAGCCCTGTGAGTCAAGTGGTTACTGAGCACCTACTGTGTGCACGGCACAGGCAGGGCTTCTTTGAGACTAACATCTGTGAGGAGAGGACACATATGCACAAAGGAAGGGTACTACCTCAGAGGTAATATCAGGAGGTGGAGCAGGAACTCAGGGAAGGCAGAGACGACTGGAAGACAAAGGAATAGTGGCTGGAACAGGACACAAACAGAAACAAAAAGCCACAGTGACATGTGAGTCCTACAAACACTAATCTTTTCAAGGAGAATACCTACCTCACTGTTAATTAAGAGTTATCAAGATTTAAATTCTTGAACCACTTGACATACCAGCATGCAGGCTTCTCAAATGTCCCATTTCCCGGCAATCAGTCCTTGAATCAATCTTATTGAAGAAGAGCCACTGTTTCCTTGAAATGCTACTGTTTCTCAGGCCGGTTTCACAGTAAACTTTCCCTTTGCTAAAAAAATCAGTAACTGACATATGTAAACACTCAGTAATTTCCAAAATGATCAGCTAATTTAAGAAAATGTTAATTACCACACTGGGGGGCTCCCCTGGTGGCTCAGATGGTAAAGAATCGGTCTGCAATGCAGGAGACCTGGGTTTGATCCCTAGGTCCAGAATATCCTTTGGAGAAGAGAATGGATACTCATTCCGATATCTTGCCTGGAAAATTCCATGGACAGACGCAGGCTACATAGAGCCCACGAGGTTGCAAAGAGCTGGACACAACTGAGCGATTAACACACACTTTCACCACACTGGTTATTATCAACCACCACCACAAGTCACTTTCTGGTATTTTTTCATATGTGTGTGTCCCTTTTCTGAGGCAGGGACGGCTCACAAATGACAAGAAGAGGTAATTATCCTGCTGAATGAAAGTCTCCCAAAACAAGACTGATAGCTAACCTTAGATCTGATAGACAGAGAGCCTGATGAACTATAGATGGAGGTTCGTGACACTGTACAGGAGACAGGGATCAAGACCATCCCCATGGAAAAGAAATGCAAAAAAGGCAAAATGGTTGTCTGAGGAGGCCTTACAAATAGCTGTGAAATGAAGAGAAACAAAAAGCAAAGGAGAAAAGGAAAGATATTCCCATTTGAATGCAGAGTTCCAAAGAATAACCTGGAGAGATAAGAAAGCCTTCCTCAGCGATCAGTGCAAAGAAATAGAGGAAAACAACAGAATGGGAAAGACCAGAGATCACCTCAAGAAAAGTAGAGATATCAAGGGAACATTTCAGGCAAAGATGGGTTCGACAAAGGACAGAAATGGTATGGACCTAACAGAAACAGAAGACATTAAGAAGAGGTGGCAAGAATACACAGAAGAACTGTACAAAAAAGATCTTCACGAGCCAGATAATCACAATGGTGTGATCACTCACCTAGAGCCAGACATCCTGGAAGTCAAGTGGGCCTTAGAAAGCATCACTATGAACAAAGCTAGTGGATGTGATGGAATTCCAGTTGAGCTATTTCAAATCCTGAAAGATGATGCTGTGAAAGTGCTGCACTCAACATGCTAGCAAATTTGGAAAACTCAGCAGTGGCCACAGGACTGGAAAAGGTCAGTTTTCATTCCAATCCCTAAGAAAGGCAATCCCAAAGAATGCTCAAACTACCGCACAATTGCACTCATCTCACACACTAGTAAAGTAATGCTCAAAATTCTCCAAGCCAGGCTTCACCAATACACGAACCGAGAACTTCCAGATGTTCAAGCTGGTTTTAGAAAAGGCAGAGGAACCAGAGATCAAATTGCAAACATCTGCTGGATCATCAAAAAAGCAAGAGAGTTCCAGAAAAACATCTATTTCTGCTTTATTGACTATGCCAAAGCCTTTGACTGTGTGGATCACAATAAACTGTGGAAAATTCTGAAAGAGATGGGAACATCAGACCACCTGACCTGCCTCTTGAGATACCTATATGCAGGTCAGGAAGCAACAGTTAGAACTGGACATGGAACAACAGACGGGTTCCAAATAGGAAAAGGAGTACGTCAAGGCTGTATATTGTCACCCTGCTTATTTAACTTATATGCAGAGTACATCATGAGAAACGCTGGGCTGGAAGAAGCACAAGCTGGAATCAAGATTGCCGGGAGAAATATCAATAACCTCAGATATGCAGATGACACCAACCTTACGGCAGAGAGTGAAGAGGGGCTGAAAAGCCTCTTGACGAAAGTGAAAGAGGAGAGTGAAAAAGTTGGCTTAAAGCTTAACATTCAGAAAACTAAGATCATGGCATCTGGTCCCATCACCTCATGGGAAACAGATGGGGAGACAGTAGAAGTGTCAGAGACAGTGTCAGACTTTATTTTCTGGGGAGCTCCAAAATCACTGCGGATGATGATTGCAGACAAGATGTTAAAAGACACTTACTCCTTGGAAGGAAAGTTATGACCAACCTAGATAGCATATTAAAAAGCAGAGACATTACTTTGCCAACAAAGGTCCGTCTGATCAAGGCTATGGTTTTTCCAGTGGTCATGTATGGATGTGAGAGTTGGACTATAAAGAAAGCTGAGCACCGAAGAATTGATGCTTTTGAACTGTGGTGTTGGAGAAGACTCTTGAGAGTCCCTTGGACTGCAAGGAGATCCAACCAGTCCATCCTAAAGAAGATCAGTCCTGGGTGTTCATTGGAAGGACTGATGCTGAAGCTGATACTTTGGCCACCTCATTCGAAGAGTTGACTCATTGGAAAAGACCCTGATGCTGGGAGGGATTGGGGGCAGGAGAAGAAGGGGACGACAGAGGATGAGATGGCTGGATGGCATCACCAACTCGATGGACATGGGTTTGAGTAAACTCCGGGAGTTGGTGATGGACAGGGAGGCCTGGCGTGCTGCAATTCATGGGGTCGCAAAGAGTCGGACACAACTGAGCAACTGAACTGAACTGAACTGAGTCAGGGATTCCACCCCCTGGAGGAGATGTTCCTGCGCAGGTGCAAGTGTGCACGTACTCTCGCTCATCTACTGGCAGACCTGCACCTCACAAGACTTCTTATTTCAAAGTCTCAACACTAAAAGCTCTTAAACTTGACCAACATCACAAAGTATTTGTCAAGACTTGTTTTCGTATTTTTTTTTTCTTTAGCTTTTCCTAGAGATTACCATTTAACTATTGCAATGGGAGCACTCAGACAGAGGATCCTAGTATTGTCCTTGGAGTCACACTGAACCTAAAGACCATCTCCCTGAGAAGGGCATCTCTACAATTAAGTAACCACAATACCTAAAGACAAGCCCTTCTAGAGTTTGTCTGCTGGGAAGGGCAGAATCCTCATTCCAGAGATGAGGAAAGATTCCACAGAAACAGGGCTGGAACTACTGTGAAGTTCATGAACGCTCTTCTCTCCTCAGAGACTCTCCGCTTTATTCTCTTCTAGATATTATTAAGACCACACACCCACACATTGCCAACAACATGGAGATGTCTTCACAGTCTTCTAGGTCTTCTGAGTTATCTGAGGATACTTCTTGCTGCTGTCTATGTCCCTGCCCACTTGCTAGGTCATGTGCTCTTTCTAATTACTTCTCTTAATGGACTGTGGGCAGAGAAACCAATCAAGATTATCATAATTTGAAAATAAACAATAAACTGAAAGTTTAGTTCAGAAGGACACTACTTCAACAAAAATAAGTTTTATTGCAAGAAATCAGTTACATCTTTTGTTACTCAAGTTTTCTTTTCCTTTCCCAAGGTTCTCAACAATAATCCTAACAGTTAAGTCCCAGTTATAAAAGGAGTGCAACAGACTACTTTCTGACATTAAGAATATAGAGAGGCATCAGAGAGCTAAAGAATTCTCTCTGGTCAACATCATCATCAACAGAATAAACTTTAAGAAGCAATAATTCTCCTGCCCAGAAAATTGAGCTCACTTGAGAACTAACGCAGCAAATGTGTACTTGACAAGGTTCCTTATGAATATTTTTGCAACTGAATTATTTTAAGATGAACAAAGGCTCAAAATTTAAAGAAAATAAGTCACTTTTTTGTAAAGAAATGTGATTTATCATTTTTATAATTTGTTACATGTATATGAAACATGAAGCAGGGGACTCCTACCTGATAAATTGTCAAATGTCTATCACACACAAAATTCCATTTTTTACAGTCACACTCATTCTTTTTACACTATATACATATGTATATATTACAGCCGTAATTTTAAATTGGCATCCCCAGAGAACGTCTAAATTAAAACATCATTTAACTGCTAATGTTCTATTTTAAACATTTACAGCACGATTTGTATGAACAGTTTTGCAGAATTTTTCTTCACTTAAATGTATTTCAAACCATTTTTTCTTGTTTCCAACTAGCTTTTCAAATTTTCATTAATAAATAGTCCACTCAGGAATATTCTAGAAGCTGAGAAGGTTGAAGAGTGAATATAATCATGACAGACCAAGAAGCATTCTAACAAAGAGTAGAATCAGCAGTGATGAAGAAAAAAGAGCCATCTGGTGGTTTTTGACTGCTTACAAGGAATAAATACAGTCATGATTCACACAGACTTGTGTACAACCTTAGGAAAAGCCTACCACCTGGCACGGACCGCACCAACCTGCGGGCATCTCCTGCCAAGACTCTTCTCACCTGCTGCCTGTGCACCACTAGGCCCCTGGAACCCACTACACACAGGTACACAGGGCACTACCTCTGTACCAATAGTATCTACCTTTAGGAAATCACCCCAGTATTCAGATGTCCTTGTAATTCCACAAATTCCAAGTCAAACACTTAACTCAGCACACACATCACTCAGGGCTCACAAGCCACTGACAGCAGCCAAACTGCTCTTCCTGGAGCTCCCCGCAGGCTGGCTCTTCTCACATGGACAGTTCTCAGGTCTGCTCTGCGGTTGCTATTCTTTTCCCCATCTCAGATGAACACAAGCATTCATAAAGACTGAAAGCAGTCACTACTTTGTATTTGTTCTTTCGTGAGAGTAACAAACACTTTTCAAATTTACAGAATCCTAAAAAAATAAAAAACTCAAGCCAGTATCATCTGTGTGTCTATCCCATAAACCTCCCTGAAAATAATAGAATTTGCAAAACTAGGTTAAATCAATCTCCAGGAGAAAATGACAACACAACTATGTTAAATCTGTCTCAAAATCTAAGTTAAGGGTTAGCAAACTAGAGCCCGTAGCCAAAAAACTCAGGTGTCCAGGAGTCCCCAAACTGCTTATTCCAAAAACAGTTTATTCAAGCTTTGAAACAACAAAAGAACTGGTCCGTATAAATTAGTCTGGGTGGATCTATTACAGGGAAGAACATTTTCAAAGTTGAGAAAACACTAGTTAGTTCAGTTCACTCATTCAGTCGTGTCCAACTCTGCGACCCCATGGACTGCAGCACACCAGGCTTCCCTGTCCATTACACTTCCGGAGCCTGCTCAAACTCATGTTTATTGAGTCTGTGCTGACATCCAACCATCTCATCCTGTCATCCCCTTTCCCTCCTGCCTTCAGTCTTTCCCAGCATCAGGGTCTTTTCCAATGAGTCAGTTCTTCACATCAGGTGGCCAAAGTATTGGAGCTTCAGCTTCACCATCAGTCCTTCCAATTAATATTCAGGACTGATTTCCTTTAGGATGGACTGGCTGGATCTCATTGCAGCCCAAGGGACTCTCAAGAGTCTTCTCCAACAACACAGTTCAAAGGCATCAATTCTTCGGCACTCAGCTTTCCTTATGGTCCAACTCTCACATCCATGCATGACTACTGGAAAACCCATAGCTTTGACTAGATAGACCTCTGTGGACAAAGTAATGTCTCTGCTTTTTAATATGCTGTCTAGTTTGGGCATAGCTTTTCTTCGAAGAAGCAAGCATCTTTTAGTTTCATGGCTGCAGTCACCATCTGCAGTGATTTTGGAGCCCAAGAAAATAAAGTTTCTCACTGTTTCCACCGTTTCCCCATCTATTTGTCAAGAAATGATGGGACCAGACACCATGATCTTAGCTTTTTAATGTTGTGTTTTAAGACAGCTTTGTCACTCTCCTCTTTCATTTTCATCAAGGGGCTCTTTAAATTCCTCTTCACTTTCTGCCATAAGGAGGCTGTCCTCTGCATATCTGAAGTGATCGACATTTCTCAAGGCAATCTTGATTCCAGCTTGTGCTTCATCCAGCCTGGCATTTCGTATGATGTACTCTGCATCAGTTCAGTTCAGTTCAGTCGCTCAGTCGTGTCTGACTCTGCGACCCCGTGAACCGCAGCACGCCAGGCCTCCCTGTCCATCACCAACTCGCGGAGTCTACCCAAACCCATGTCCATCGAATCGGTGATGCCATCCAGCCATCTCATCCTCTGTCGTCCCCTTCTTCTCCTGCCTTCAATCTTTCCCAGCATCAGGGTCTTTTCCAATGAGTCAGCTCTTCGCATCAGGTGGCCAAAGTACTGGAGTTTCAGCTTCAACATCAGTCCTTCCAATGAACACCCAGGACTGATCTTCTTTAGGATGGACTGGTTGGATCTTCTTGCAGTCCAAGGGACTCTCAAGAGTCTTCTTCAACACCACAGTTCAAAAGCATCAATTCTTCGGTGCTCAGCTTTCTTTATAGTCCAACTCTCACACCCATACATGACCACTGGAAAAACCATAGTCTTGACTAGACGGACCTTTGTTGACAAAGTAATGTTTCTGCTTTTTAATATGCTGTCTGGGTTGGTCATAACTTTCTAGGTTGGTACTCTGTATATAAGTTAAATAAACAGGGTGACAATATACAGCCTTGAAGTATTCCTTTCCCAACTTGAAACCAGTCTGCTGTTCCATGTCTGGTTCTAACTGTTGCTTCCTGATCTGCATATAGATTTCTCAGGAGGCAGGTCAGATGGTCTGGTATTCCCATCTCTTTCAGAATTTTCCACAGTTTATTGTGATCCACACAGTCAAAGGCTTTAGCTTAGGCACTGAAGCAGAGGTAGATGTTTTTCTGGAATCCTCTTGCTTTTTTCTATGATCTAAAAGATGTTGGCAGTTTGATCTCTGGTTCCTCTGCCTTTTCTAAAACCAGCTTGAACGTCTGGAAGCTCTCAGTTCATGTACTGTTGAAGCTTCGCTTGGAGAATTTTGAGCATTACTTTGCTAGCATGTGAGATGAGTACAACTGTGCAGTAGTTTGAACGTTCTTTGGCATTGCCTTTCTTTGGGATTGGAATGAAAACTGACAATTTCTAGTCCTGGGGCCATTGCTGAGTTTTCCAAATTTGCTGGCATACTGAATGCAGCACATTCACAGCATCATCTTTTAGGATTTGAAATAGATCAGCTGGAATTCCATCACCCCCACTACCTTTGTTCATAAGGCCCACCTGACTTCACACTCCAGGATGTCTGGCTCCAGGTGAGTGACCACACCATTGTGTTTATCTGGGTCATTAAGATCTTCTTTGTATAGTTCTTCTGTGTAGTCTTGAACCACGTAAAATGGAATCTGCTAGGATGTCCTCTAACTGATGATGGTAAAACTATACATAGAACAAAAAGACTCAGATGAACAAGTTTATTATACAAAAAGCAAAAATGTAAGGTGTTGAAAAACCACAGTATTCACTGCATTGTTTACTAGCAGGTGTGCTGTTGGAACTATTTTGATCTCTCACGTTTTCTGGAAGGAACAGGATCACGTGAACTTCACTAATTCTGCGGACAAGACTACACTCAGGCTTTGGTCTCCACCCCTCAATCATGGATCCTGCTTTCGCCCACCGGTCCCGTTTCCCTGCACCACGGCTGGGAAATCCCACATGCAGTTAAGGGATCACCACAGGGCTCCCTCACGTTTCCACTCTCAGGTCTTGGTCCTCTTTAAACACTCGTTACCCATACATATTGTCTAGTCTTTTCTTTGAGGTGCAAAGAACTGTAACTCCACTTTGGCTGGAAGCTGAAGTCCCTGTAACACATTAAGCTACAGCGTAGCCTAGAGCCAAGGGTACCAACTCAGAAGGCAGGCCCTTGTGTTAAAACCTGTCACTTCACTTTGTCATCTATTGCAAGTGCCCTTTCAGCCTCAGTTTCCTCATCGATAAAATGAAGACAATATTAGTATTTCCCTCTTGAGGTTTTTTTTGAGGATTTAGTGGGTCAATATAACTAACCACTGAGAACACTACCTGACAAGTATTTGGACCAAATATTGGTGACATCCACCCATTTGCTTCAACACTCACAAGCATATAGGCAAAAACAAAAACACCAGGTATTTTCCAGCCTGACTTGATGGAAGACTCAAACAACCAGACAATACGGTCATTCTATTCTCTTTTTGACCTTCCCTTTTATCACATTCAAGCAAAACTGCATCACAACTAGGTAAGCTTAATTGTCTACTGCAAAACCTTGAAAAGCAAAGCCTTTTTAAGGATGAATAGAATAAAAAAAAAACACTTTTTTGATCCCCCTACCTGTCACAAATTTCACTTCTTCTATTGAAAGAAGGCACGAGGCTGCCATACCTGCAGGTGCAAGACTGTAACATCACTCCTGGAGGTGGGGCAGTGGGGTGCAGCATCAGAGAGAGGGAGCCCAAGGACACCCCTACCAAGGGCAGCTGAGCCAGGTCAAGTCTGCATTCACCCCTGGTCAGCATCAGGTCCCCAAAGTGCTCACAGCAGACAGAGTAACATGTCTTCTGTCAACAGACCAGGCACAGTCACAATCACATACTCTGTGCAGAGCAGTACACTGGAGTATGTGCACGCCTCCAAGTGTGACAAGAGTTTCACCCACTCAAGGACCAGTTCAGTTCACTTCAGTCACTCAGTCATGCCTGACTCTTTGCGATCCCATGGACTGCACCACACCAGGCTTCCCTATCCGTTATAGTAGATATAATGGTAATCTGAGTTAAATTCACCCATTCCAGTCCATTTTAGTTCACTGATCCTAAAATGTCAATGTTCACTCTTGCCATCTCCTGTTTGACTACTTCAATTTACCTTGATTCACGGACCTAGCATTTCAGGTCCCTATGCAGCATTGTTCTTTACAGCATCAGACTTTACTTCCATCACCAATCACATCCACAACTAGGCGTTATTTTTGCTTTGCTTCTGTCTCCTCATTCTTTCTGGAGTTATTTCTCTACTCTTCTCCAGTAGCATATTGAGCACCTATCGACTTGAACAGTTCATCTTTCCGTGTCATATCTTTTTGCCTTTTCATATTATTCATGGGGTTCTCAAGGCAAGAATACTGAAGTGGTTTGCCATTGCCTTCTCCAGTGGACCATATTTTGTCAGAACTCTCCATTATGACCCATCCATCTGACCACATGACCTGTCTCCTGAGAAACTTGTATGCAGTCAAGAAGGAACAGTTAGAATTGGACATGGAACAACGGACTGGTTCCAAATTGGGAAATGAGTACATCAAGTTGTATATTTTCACTCTGCTTATTTAACTTATATGCAGAGTACATCACACTAAATGCCTGGCTGGATGAAGGACAAGCTGGAATCAAGACTGCTGGGAGAAATACCAACATCCTCAGATATGCAGATGATACTACTTTAATGGCAGAAAGTGAAGAGGATGTGAAGAGCCTGTTGATGAGGGTGAAAAACAAGAATGAAAAAGCTGGCTTAAAATTCAACATTCAAAAACTAGTATCACAGCATCCGATCCCATCACTTCACAGCAACTAGAAGGGGAAAAAGTGGAAGCAATGACAGATTTTCTTTTCTTGGGCTCAAAATCACTGTGGACAGTGACTGCAACCATGAAATTAAAAGGTGCTTGCTCCTTGGAAGGACAGCTATGACAAACCTAGACAGCATATTAAAAAACAGAGAGGGAGGAGCGAAGATGGCAGAGGAATAGGACAGGGAGACCACTTTCTCCCCTACAAATTCATTGAAAGAACATTTGAACGCAGAGCAAACTTCACAAAACAACTTCTGATCGCTAGCTGAGGTCATCAGGCGCCCAGAAAAGCAGCCCTTTGTCTTCCGAAAGGAGGTAGGACAAAATATAAAAGATAAAAAGAGAGACAAAAGAGCTAAGGACAGAGATCCGTCCAGGGAAGGGACTCTTAATAGAGGAAGTTTCCAAACACCAGGAAACTCTCGCACTGGTGGGTCTGGGGGATGTTTTTGAATCTTGGAGGGCAACTTAACTGGGAGAGGAAGAATAAATAAAACCCACAGATTACGTGCCTAAAAGCAACTCCCAGCAGGAAAGTACCCCAGACGCCCGCATCCACCACCAGCAAGTGGGGGCAGAACGGAGAGGAGCGGGCGGCATTGCTTAGGGTAAGGTCCGGGCCTGAGTGCCCTGAGGACAATCGGAGGGAGCTTTTGTGAGTTACCAACTTAAACTGTGGGATAGCAAGAGAGAGAAAATTAACCGGCCCAAACACACTGCCGGCCGTTCGCAGAACAAAGGGTCTGAGCAAGTCCAGAGAAGAGCTCGCCAGCTGCGGCCGTTAGCAGAACAAAGGGTCTGAGCAAGTCCAGAGAAGAGCTCGGTGGCTGCGGACCTGCCCAGCCCCGCCGGAGGCAGCAGGCAGGAGGCAGGGGGCAGGGGGTAGGGGAAAGGGGCAGGCTCGTCCCCAAGGACCGCATCCCCTACCACACTGCAAACAGGCCTCCAATTTCTAACCAAAGACTTCCTGAGATTCTGGATGGTCAACATTCGCCGGGAGGGTCGCGGCGAGACACAGGGCGCACCCACCTGACCGGCGCACGCACCCGACCAGCGCGGGCGGGGACTGGGGCTGGGGATGCGGAGGGGAGAAGGCACACGCACCCGACTGGTGCTGGCGGAAACTGAGGCGGGGACCGTGGAGGGGAGAAGGCACGCAGCACCCGGGGAGAGTGCACCCGTCAAGCTCCTGGCTGCCTGAGCCGCTCGGACGGGGAAGGCACAAAATGCAGGCGCTTTTGTGGAACACCCGAGGGCTGGAACCGCGTGCAGCGCAGGGCACGCTCCATATAGAGCAGCCGGGAGCCTGAGCAGCCTAGACGGGGAAAGCAGCGCCAGTCCCTCCCCGCAGTGCGACGGAACTAACAACCTGAATAAGAGACCACCTCCGCCCGCATGTGTCAGGGCAGAAATTAGGCACTGAAGAGACCGGCAAACAGAAGCCAAATAAACCGCTTCAGAGGGGACCGGTGCAACAGATTAAAATCCCTGTAGAAAACACTGACTACACCCGAAGGGGCCTGTAGATATCGAGACGTGTAAGCTGGAACCAGGAGCTATCTGAAACTGAACCGAACCCACACTGACCGCAACAGCTCCAGAGAAATTCCTACATATATTTTTACCTTTTTTTTTTTAATTAAAAAAAATTTTTTATTTTTTCTCTTTTATTTTCTTTTAAAATTCCCTATTACTCCCCCATTACTTTCATTTTCATAGATTTTTATGATTGTTTTAATTAGGAAAATTTTTTTTTCTTTTTTTTTCTCTTTTTTCTTTTTCTCTTCTTTTTTCTATTTTTCTTCTCTTATTTCCTTTTAAAGTCCTCTATTACTCCTCTACTACTCCTTAATTTTCATTTTCATTACACTATAACCTTGCAAAAAAAAAAAAAAAGAGAAGCCCTATTTTTAAACCAAACTTCATATATATTTCTAAAATTTTCTGTTTTGGTTTTTGTTTTTAATATTGTATTTTTAAGAGTCTAACCTCTACTCTAGATTTTTAATCTTTGTTTTTCAGTATATGATATAAATTGTGGACATTTAAGAATCCAATATTCAGTTCTCATTTTTATTCAGGAGTGTGTTGATTACTCTCTCCCACTTTTGACTCTCCATTTTCTACCTCAGAACACCTCTATTTCCTCCTTTCCCCTTCTCTTCCCAATCCAATTCTGTGAATCTTTGTGGGTGTCTGGGCTACAGAAAACACTCTGGGAACAGACAACCACGTAGATCTGTCTCTCTCGAGTCCTCCTTTTCTCCTCCTGCTCATCTCTATCTCCCTCCTCCCTCTCCTCTCTTTCATGTAATTCTGTGAACCTCTCAGGGTGTCCCTCACGGGTGAGAATCTTTTCACCATTAACCTAGAAGTTTTATTATCAGTGCTGTATAGTTGGAGAAGTCTTGAGACTACTGGAAGAATAAAACTGAAATCCAGAGGCAGGAGACTTAAGCCCAAAACCTGAGAACACCAGAAAACTCCTGACTACATGGAACATTAAGTAATAAGAGACCATCCAAAAGCCTCCATACCTACATTGAAACCAACCACCACCCAAGAGCCAGTAAGTCTCGGAGCAAGACATACCATGCAAATTCTCCAGCAACGCAGGAACATAGCTCTGAACGTCAACATATAGGCTGCCCAAAGTCACACCTAACACTAGACCCATCTCAAAACTCATTACTGGGCACTCCATTGCACTCCAGAGAGAAGAAATCTAGTTCCACGCACCAGAACACCGACGCAAGCTTCCCTAACCAGGAAACCTTGACAAGCCAATCGTCCAACCCCACCCACTGGGTAAAACCTCCACAATAAAAAGGAACCACAGACCTCCAGAATACAGAAAGCCCACTCCAGACACAGCAATCTAAACAAGATGAAAAGGCAGAGAAATACCCAACAGGTAAAGGAACATGAAAAATGCCCACCAAGTCAAACAAAAGGAGAAGATAGGGAATCTACCTGAAAAAGAATTTAGAATAACGATAATAAAAATGATCCAAAATCTTGAAAACAAAATGGAATTACAGATAAACAGCCTGGAGACAAAGATTGAGAAGATGCAAGAAATGTTCAGTAAGCCAGAAAGATAAAGAACATTACAGCATACTAACACATATATATGGAATTTAGAAAGATGGTAACGATAACCCTATATGCAAAACGGAAAAAGAGACACAGAAATACAGAACAGACTTTTGAACTCTGTGGGAGAAGGTGAGGGTGGGATATTTCAAAAGAACAGCATGTATACTATCTATGGTGAAACAGATCACCAGCCCAGGTGGGATGCATGAGACAAGTGCTCGGGCCTGGTGCACTGGGAAGACCCAGAGGAATCGGGTGGAGAGGGAGGTGGGAGGGGGGATCGGGATGGGGAATACGTGTAAATCTATGGCTGATTCATATCAATGTATGACAAAAAAATAAAAAGAAAAAAAAAAAGAAAAAAACAAACAAACAAACAAAAAAAAGACCTAGAAGAAATAAAAAAGAGTCAATTAAAAATGAATAATGCAATAAATGAGATCAAAAACACTCTGGAGGGAACCAAGAGTAGAATAACAGAGACAGAAGATAGGATAAGTGAGGTAGAAGATAAAATGGTGGAAATAAATGAAGCAGAGAGGAAAAAAGAAAAAGAATCAAAAGAAATGAGGACAACCTCAGGGACCTCTGGGACAATGTGAAATGCCCCAACATTTGAATCATAGGAGTCCCAGAAGAAGAAGACAAAAAGAAAGGCCATGAGAAAATACTCGAGGAGATAATAGCTGAAAACTTCCCTAAAATGGGGAAGGAAATAGCCACCCAAGTCCAAGAAACCCAGAGAGTCCCAAACAGGATAAACCCAAGGCAAAACACCCCAAGACACATACTAATCAAATTAACAAAGATCAAACACAAGGAACAAATATTAAAAGCGGCAAGGGAAAAACAACAAATTACACACAAAGGGATTCCCATAAGGATAACAGCTGATCTATCAATAGAAACCCTCCAGGCCAGAAGGGAATGGCAGGACATACTTAAAGTAATGAAAGAGAATAACCTACAACCTAGATTACTGTACCCAGCAAGGATCTCATTCAGATATGAAGGAGAATTCAAAAGCTTTACAGACAAGCAAAAGCTGAGAGAATTCAGCACCACCAAACCAGCTCTTCAACAAATGCTAAAGGATCTTCTCTAGACAGGAAATGCAGAAAGGTTGTATAAACGTGAACCCAAAACAACAAAGTAAATGGCAACGGGACCACACCTATCAATAATTACCTTAAATGTAAATAGGTTGAATGCCCCAACCAAAAGACAAAGACTGGCTGAATGGATACAAAAACAAGACCCCTATATATGCTGTCTACAAGAGACCCACCTCAAAACAAGAGACACATACAGACTAAAAGTGAAGGGCTGGAAAAAATATTTCATGCAAACGGAGAACAAAAGAAAGCAGGAGTTGCAATACTCACATCAGATAAAATAGACTTTCAAATAAAGGATGTGAAAAGAGACAAAGAAGGACACTACATAATGATCAAAAGATCAATCAAAGAAGAAGATATAACAATTATAAATATATATGCACCCAACATAGGAGCACCGCAATATGTACGGCAAACGCTAATGAGTATGAAAGAGGAAATTAATAGTAACACAATAATAGTGGGAGACTTTAATACCCCACTCACAACTATGGATATATCAACTAAACAGAAAATTAACAAGGAAACACAAACCTTAAATGAGACAATGGACCAGCTAGATCTAATTGATATCTATAGGACATTTCACCCCAAAAAATCAACTTCACCTTTTTCTCAAGTGCACACGGAACCTTCTCCAGAATAGATCACATCCTGGGCCATAAATCTAGTCTTGGAAAATTCAAAAACATTGAAATCATTTCAGTCATCTTTTCTGACCACAGTGCAGTAAGATTAGATCTCAATTACAGGAAAAAAATTGTTAAAAATTCAAACATATGGAGGCTTAATAACATGCTTCTGAATAACCAACAAATCATAGAAGAAATCAAAAAAGAAATCAAAATATGTATAGAAATGAATGAAAATGAAACCACAACAACCCAAAACCTATGGGACACTGTAAAAGCAGTGCTAAGGGGAAGGTTCATAGCATTACAGGCTTACATCAAGAAACAAGAAAAAAGCCAAATAAATAACCTAACTCTACACCTAAAGCAATTAGAGAAGGAAGAAATGAAGAACCCCAGGGTTAGCAGAAGGAAAGAAATCTTAAAAATTAGGGCAGAAATAAATGCAAAAGAAACTAAAGAGACCATAGCAAAAATCAACAAAGCTAAAAGCTGGTTTTTTGAAAAAATAAACAAAATTGACAAACCATTAGCAAGACTCATTAAGAAACAAAGAGAGAAAAACCAAATTAACAAAATTAGAAATGAAAATGGAGAGATCACAACAGACAACACTGAAATACAAAGGATCATAAAAGACTACTACCAGCAGCTCTACGCCAATAAAATGGACAACCTGGAAGAAATGGACAAATTCTTAGAAAAGTATAACTTTCCAAAACTGAACCAGGAAGAAATAGAAGATCTTAACAAACCCATCACAAGCAAGGAAATCGAAACTGTAATCAGAAATCTTCCAGCAAACAAAAGCCCAGGACCAGATGGCTTCACAGCTGAATTCTACCAAAAATTTAGAGAAGAGCTAACACCTATCTTACTCAAACTCTTCCAGAAAATTGCAGAAGAAGGTAAACTTCCAAACTCATTCTATGAGGCCACCATCACCCTAAATCCAAAACCAGACAAAGATGCCATTAAAAAAAAAAAAAACTACAGGCCAATATCACTGATGAACATAGATGCAAAAATCCTTAACAAAATTCTAGCAAACAGAATCCAACAACATATTAAAAAAATCATACACCATGACCAAGTGGGCTTTATCCCAGGAATGCAAGGATTCTTTAATATCCGCAAATCAATCAATGTAATACACCACATTAACAAATTGAAAGATAAAAACCATATGATTATCTCAATAGATGCAGAGAAAGCCTTTGACAAAATTCAACACTCATTTATGATTAAAACTCTCCAAAAAGCAGGAATAGAAGGAACATACCTCAACATAATAAAAGCTATATATGACAAACCCACAGCAAGTATTACCCTCAATGGTGAAAAACTGAAAGCATTTCCCCTGAAATCAGGAACAAGACAAGGGTGCCCACTCTCACCACTACTATTCAACATAGTTTTGGAAGTGTTGGTCACAGTAATCAGAGCAGAAAAAGAAGTAAAAGGAATCCAGATAGGGAAAGAAGAAGTGAAACTCTCACTGTTTGCAGATGACATGATCCTCTACATAGAAAACCCTAAAGACTCTACCAGAAAATTACTAGAGCTAATCAACGAATATAGTAAAGTTGCAGGATATAAAATTAACACACAGAAATCCCTTGCATTCCTATACCACTAACAATGAGAAAAACAGAAAGAGAAATTAAGGAAACAATACCATTCACCATTGCAACAAAAAGAATAAAATACTTAGGAGTATATCTACCTAAAGAAACAAAAGACCTACATAGAAAACTATAAAACACTGATGAAAGAAATCAAAGAGGACACAAACAGATGGAGAAAATATACCGTGTTCATGGATTGGAAGAATCAATATTGTCAAAATGGCTATTCTACCCAAAGCAATCTATAGATTCAATGCAATCCCTATCAAGCTACCAACAGTATTTTTCACAGAACTAGACCAAAGAATTTCACAATTTGTATGGAAATACAAAAAACCTCGAATAGCCAAAGTAATCTTGAGAAAGAAGAATGGAACTGGAGGAATCAACCTGCCTGACTTCAGACTATACTACAAAGCCACAGTCGTCAAGACAGTATGGTACTGACACAAAGACAGAAATATAGATCAATGGAACAGAATAGAAAGCCCAGAGATAAATCCACGAACCTATGGACACCTTATCTTTGACAAAGGAGGCAAGGATATACAATGGAAAAAAGACAACCTCTTTAACAAGTGGTGCTGGGAAAACTGGTCAACCACTTGTAAAAGAATGAAACTAGAACACTTTCTAACACCATACACAAAAATAAACTCAAAATGGATTAAAGATCTAAATGTAAGACCAGAAACTATAAAACTCCTAGAGGAGAACATAGGCAAAACACTCTCCGACATGAATCACAGCAGGATCCTCTATGACCCACCTCCCAGAATATTGGAAATAAAAGCAAAAATAAACAAATGGGACCTAATGAAACTTAAAAGCTTTTGCACAACAAAGGAAACTATAAGCAAGGTGAAAAGACAGCCCTTCAGATTGGGAGAAAATAATAGCAAATGAAGAAACAGACAAAGGATTAATCTCAAAAATATACAAGCAACTCCTGCAGCTCAATTCCAGAAAAATAAATGACCCAATCAAAAAATGGGCCAAAGAACTAAACAGACATTTCTCCAAAGAAGACATACAGATGGCTAACAAACACATGAAAAGATGCTCAACATCACTCATTATCAGAGAAATGCAAATCAAAACCACAATGAGGTACCATTACACGCCAGTCAGGATGGCTGCTATCCAAAAGTCTACAAGCAATAAATGCTGGAGAGGGTGTGGAGAAAAGGGAACCCTCTTACACTGTTGGTGGGAATGCAAACTAGTACAGCCGCTATGGAAAACAGTGTGGAGATTTCTTAAAAAACTGGAAATAGAACTGCCATATGACCCAGCAATCCCACTTCTGGGCATACACACTGAGGAAACCAGATCTGAAAGAGACACGTGCACCCCAATGTTCATCGCAGCACTGTTTATAATAGCCAGGACATGGAAGCAACCTAGATGCCCATCAGCAGATGAATGGATAAGGAAGCTGTGGTACATATACACCATGGAATATTACTCAGCCATTAAAAAGAATTCATTTGAATCAGTTCTAATGAGATGGATGAAACTGGAGCCCATTATACAGAGTGAAGTAAGCCAGAAAGATAAAGAACATTACAGCATACTAACACATATATATGGAATTTAGAAAGATGGTAATGATAACCCTATATGCAAAACAGAAAAAGAGACACAGATGTACAGAACAGACTTTTGGACTCTGTGGGAGAAGGCGAGGGTGGGATGTTTCGAAGAACAGCATGTATATTATCTATAGTGAAACAGATCACCAGCCCAGGTGGGATGCATGAGACAAGTGCTCGGGCCTGGTGCACTGGGAAGACCCAGAGGAATCGGTGGAGAGGGAGGTGGGAGGGGGGATCGGGATGGGGAATACATATAACTCCATGGCTGATTCACGTCAATGTATGACAAAACCCACTGCAATGTTGTGAAGTAATTAGCCTCCAACTAATAAAAAATAAATGAAAAAAAATAAAAATAAAAAAGAGACAACACATTTCTGACAAAAGTCCATATAGTCAAAGCTATGGTCTTTCCAGCAATCATGTGCGCATGCAAGATTTGGACTATAAGGAAGGCTGAGCATTGAAGAATTGATGCTTTCGAACTGTGGTGCTGGAGAAGACTGTTCAGAGTCCCTTGGACTTCAAGGAGATCAAACCAGTCAATCCTAAAGGAGATCAACCCTGAATATTCATTGCAAGGACTGATGCTGAGGCTCCAAAATTTTTGACCACCTGATGCAAAGGGCTGACTCAGTGGAAAAGACTCTGATGCTGGGAATAATTGAAGGCAAAAGCAGAAAGGGATGACAGAGGATGAGATGGTTAGATAGCATCACCAACTCAATGGACATGAATCAGAGCAAACTCCAGGAGACACTGAAGGACACGGGAGCCTGGGAAGCTGCAGTTCATGGGTTCACAAAGAGTCAGATATGACTTAGAGACTGAACAACAAATGACAATCATATTGCTGAATCAGAATTAAGAAAGAAACCACTAATCAGAACACTCATTTAAAAGAACCATGTCTCCAACTTTGTTTTAAAGTCAGGATCATTTTAAACACATGATCCTGCACTTTCTGGTGTGGGAGTGCTCTTACTACTATCCATGAAGACCTACATTCTAATGCCACTGGAACTTCCTTATGGAGCAAAGGAGCAGAGATAATGTCTGTTTCACAACTGGACCACATTCTCACGGATTAAAAACTTTTAAAAATCAATACTTCCTTTCAGGGTGTCTTTATATTAAAACTCTCAGTCCAACAAAATGCAGAAGCTTACATTTCTGCTTAATCTAAAGAGCTTTATCATAATATTTGCCAACCTTAAAACTATAATGACTACCATTTATTAAAAGCCTACTGTCAGAAATCTTACATTTTTCCATTTAATGTATTTACAGTGCAAATATGTGCATTTTTCTTCAGAAGGCACACTATTATCTGCTCATTATATGCAACCACAATTAGCAAAGAGGAGACACAACCAAACCTTTCACTTCTGTGGTTTCTTTTCTCTTCTCTGAAACAGTATTCTGACAAAAAAGGATCCTAACACTCTTGCTGCTTTCAGAGTTCACCTGGACTTTGAAGCTGCCATGGAAAGCAAGAGGAAAATCAGTATGGAGGGGTAGGACAGCAGCTGCTTCCCCAGCCCATGTCCAGCTGCAGGCATCCACATGAGGGCTCCCCGGCTAGCAGAAGGCAGAGAATGTGAGGATCTTATCACTGAGAAATGAAGTATTGCCTGCCGTATCAATAAACAAGGATATCACAGTCATCAGTGATGCCACCCCCCAATGGGAGCTGGTGAGCCCTAAGGGCACTCAGGAAGGAAAAGAATACCAGCCATCAGACTGCAGCTACTCCAGAAGGTGAGCCCCAAGGGAGTTCAGGACAAGAAAACATACGGGACCCTGGACCAGGATAGCTGAGATGCATGTGAAAGGAATGATTTCAGTGAGCCCAGACTCTTGCACCTTCCCATACACAGAAAAGCACTAAATTCCTTAACTTGGTAAATCTGGTTTTCTTTAACAATAATCTTTTGATGTTCACACAACCTACACTTCATTGCAGAACTTCATGCAATCTGGCTCCTACCCTAGCCTCCTTGGAGCATTTCTCTCAGGATTACTTGAGATGCTGTCTCCCAGTTTGAAGTCATAAAAAGTCCCACCCAATAAAACACAGCTCTCAGCTTTTAGGTTGTGAGTATTTAAGTCAACACTGCAAAGCCAACTCCTTAGAGTGGCTCAAACAGGAGCACAGCAGTGGCCTGTAAGTTTTAATTCTTCATCTGAAGGAATGCCCATGATCCAACAGCTAGTGCCACCCAAATCCTCAATGAGAACACAGCTCCATCTCTGCACCCCTAACTCCATCAATGCTCCGTCTCTGAATCAAGACTCAGGTTAGAGAAATCCTATTTCATAAACCATGAAATGACCGCCAAGCAAGCCTGGAACTTGCTTGTTCCAGTGGTTTAAATCTCTTTTTGTCTTTAATTGGAGGACAACTGCTTTACAGTACTGTGTTGTTTTCCGCCACACATCAACATGAATCAGGCACAGGTATACATATGTCCCCTCCCTCATGAATCTCCCTCCCATCTCTCACCCCATTCCATCCTTCTAGGTGGCCACGGAGCACTGGGTTGAGCTCCCTTGTCGTACAGCAAATTCCCATTAGCTATTTATTTTACGTATGGTAATATAAAGGTTTCCATGCTACTCTCTCAATTTGTCCCACCTTCTCCTTCCCCCACTGTGTAAGTCTGTTCTCTCTGTCTGCATCACCATTGCTGTCCTGCAAACAGTTCATCAGTACCATCTCTCTAGCTTCCATACATAAATCTCTTTTGACAACTTCCCTGTTTGGGCAAAGTAATCTTAGGTAAATGGAATTAATCAAACATCTATTAGTCTGCACAGAATCTGAATCTGTGATTCTCAACATGGCCTGGGACCTTAGTAGAAATGCACACAATGGGCTATCCCAGACCCACCAAATCAGAAACTCAAACACTGGCCCAACAACAGTAACCTGAGTTTTAACCAGTCCCCTGACAACTGTGATCCTCCCAACAATGCTCACCAAAGTGGACAGACAGTAGACATTAACCGGGTTGCTGTTTCTCTTTGTCAAATGTGATTCCCGTATCATCTGAATGTTTCTGGGAAAATTATTTTCAGCTTGGCTACCCGTTGAGCATCAGCATGATTCAAAGAGAAGAGTTTCTGATCAAGGCTCAGAGCACTGAAGGGTGTCCGTGGCAATCAGTCACCAAGTTCATGGAGGACGACACAGTGGTGACAGCACCCTGTAAATAAATGGAATGCTTGTGTGAATGGTCACACACCAGAGCCACCTGAGGTGAGGGAGGAGGAAGCATGTGTGTCACAAGCAAAATGGCACTCCTGCTACCCTGGGGGGAGGGCCACTGGGAGTGGAACAGTCAACAAAGCCCAGTGTCAGGAACCTTCACACATGCGAACAAGACGGAAGGCAGGGAGAGGAAGGAAAACATAAGACATGGTGAAATTGGTTTGTTTTTTAGCTTTTTCTCCCTAGATCCCTAAAGAAGAGTAAGAATAATAACCCACTTGTGAAATCCAGAGCTGAAGCCCTAAATTAGGAGGAAAAGTGATTTTTCTATATACCTCACAGATTCAAATAAGAGCAAAAGATGAACCAATTACATAGGATTACATTAGAAATTATGTCTCGTGACACGTGTTTAGGAACAAATAAAGCTCCTTTCTGATCTAGACACTGGCTGTGGCTTCACCCAAGTACATTCAGCGTTTTCTTGGACCTGCAATGGTGCAGCTACAGCATCCACTTGCAAGAGATACTAGCCTTGCAGAAAAAGGAGCTATCTTTAACAACAAACAAACAAAAAAACTGTGAAGTAAGTTTCAAAATCAAGTTGAGCATTCTTAGCAGAAGTGATGAAGTAATTAAATGGGACTCCTGCTCGTGATGAAATTAAAGATCAAACGTTTCAGTAAAATTCACTCAGGAGTCTGCAGACAATGGCCCCAGAGAGAGACCAGTGAGCTAAAACTGATGGCTACATTTGTTAAAGGTTTAAACAAAGAAGAATATGCAACAGAGACCCATGTGACTGGCAAAGATGAAGCAGAAGGTTGGCCGGCCTAGCTCCAGCCAGAAAGTTTTTTGTAAACGAATGTCACCCATCCCCAGCCTGACAGCCTGGAGACAAGGACTTTTTGAGGAAGTACTCAATAAGTTACTGAATATTATTACTCCAACAACAACACAAAGAAGGAAATGGCGACCCACTCCAATATTCTTGCCTGGAAAATCCCATGGACAGAGGAGCCTGGCAGGCTATAGTCCATGGGGTTGCAAAGAGTCAGACACGACTTAGTGACTAAACCACCAAAAAAGACCAATGTCACCAATTCTTTAAAACTAAGTGTGACAATGTATGACAAAAAATAAATAAATAAATAAATAAAAATTTTAAAATAAATAAATAAAACTAAGTGTGAGACATACAGGGCTGTAGTGGACATTGTGTGCTTGAAACAGATCCTTTTTTTTGTAAAAGCTGAAACAAGGGATGCAATTTTGCTAAGCAGTAGTACAATCAAGTGGCTTAGTGATAAAGAATCTGCCTGCCAATGCAGGAGATGCAGGTTCGATCCTTGGGTTGGGAAGATCCCCTGGAGAAGGGAATGGCAACTCACTCCAGTATCCTTGTTTGAGAAATCTTATGGACAGAGAAGCCAGGTGGGCTACAGTCCCTGGGGTGGCAAAAGAGTTGGAAACGACTTGGCAACTAAAACAACAAAATGACTAGAGAAACAATGATCTACGATGGCAGAATATCTACCTATGTTCCTGTGTGAATATAAACTCCAAATAAACTCCAAAAAATAAACTCCAAAATAAAGTCAAACGTAGAACATCACCAGCCCAAGCAGAGTCTGATCTCTCTGAGCAATTGATCAATCAGCTAATGATAACAATGTGAGCACTTTATAATCACTGCTCAACTTTACTTGGAGATCACTGCACAATGAAGTGAAGAGACTTGTAAACTGGATGCTCTAAGAGACCAGTGTGAAAACAACATCTCGGATACCCTCAGGGCCTCCTCTAAGGAGTCCTCCAGAACCTGCACGAGATGAGCCCAGGGGCCTGTTCTCTAAGTCAGAACTGGGGAGGAGATAGAACACCTAGAAGCAGACAAAGTCCCCTTATTTAACAAATTTACCATAGTTCCATCCTTCTAGACTGCTGGACATTTTAGAGCAACCTGGGCTTTGTTCTCTACTTCTTCATCTTCATTTAACTACAAGTCAGTAAATCGTGGCAGCCAAAGGCCCCACTGTTTCTGGCATCAGACCTCTGTGTTTCTTCTACCTTAACCCAGGTTTTCAGATCTGATCAGCTCATCCCTGGATTATTTCAATAGCCTCTTAGTGCCACTGACCGTGCCCACCACAGACCAGAGTGTAACAGACGCCACTGTCAGGCTTTACTTCCAATGAGTAGACCAGGGCCCCGGATAAGTCCATGCTCCACCCTCTGGTTCTGCACAACTCCCCCATCATCCAGCCTACTGATGTCATGCACAGTTGCTGCCATTTACTGACTTTATGTGCCAGGAAAGAGGAAAAAAACCCACATTCATCCACCTACTTAAGCTTCACAAACTCCTAAGGTATGTTTAATACTGCCTGTTTTATAGATAAGTAAACTGGGGTTTAAACAAGCTAAGTACACAGTCCAAAATAATACATGGGGTAAGGCCAGCAAACGCCCTTCTCATTCCAAGGTTGGGCAGTAACCTCTGCCCTGAACCACTCCCAGTCTTTACATCCACTGCTGTCTGGTATGAGCCCATCTTCCAGCCCAGCTGAATCGCCACCTTTCCCAAAACACAACCTGCATCTCCTGTTTCCCGTAATCCTCTTCCAGCAGCCCACACATTCAGATTTCACCATCCTTCAACACAGGATCAAGCATCACTTCATTCAGAAGGTTCTCTGAAACCTAGAAGTGCCACTTCTCCCCTCTAACTATATTCAGCTTGAGTCTGCACTTTTCTTCTTCCTTCATTACATGGATTCTCAGATATTCCTGTGAGGCACCATCCATCTGACTACAATCCACTGAGAGTGGGACCTGCCTCCATAAATTCATATTCCACCCAGAACACTGCCTTGCACAAGCTAAGCAATTAATTGTTGAATTACTATCAGCAAGATATTTCCATTCAAAGAAAAGAAGATCACAAGGGCTTCAGTAAAAGAAAAAATTGCATTTCATTAGTCATTCAAAATTACATTTACTGCATTATAATAAAAATGTACTTATTCCTTATTTAGCTTTACTTAATAAGAGGCTATTGTTTTCCAGCATAAAACTTTTATCAAAACTCCTGTACAGCAACAGTATCATACATCATTTTGTTTGGCCACATGTACCTGCACTAGCAAATGAAACATAGACAAGATTTTCTCCACCAACTCATGAATCCAAAGCTGCCCAATCGCTCTGAAGATTAAGAGACATTATTAGTCCATAAGATTCCCAGGTCATTGGAAAAGACCTCGATGCTGGGGAAGATTGAGGGCAGGAGGAGAAGGGGGCGACAGAGGATGAGATGGCTGGATGACATCACTGACTCAGTGGACATGAGTTTGACCAAACTCCAGGAGATAGTGAAGGACAGGGAAGCCTAGTGTGCTGCAGTCCACGGGGTTGCAAAGAGTCGGACATGACTGAGCGACTGAACAGAACAGAAGATTCCCAGGGAGAAAACACTCATGTGAACCATGATAAATATCATAAACTAAAAAGAATCCACAAGGAGGAGTGTTTTTCTTTCTGGTTGGATGTTATGAACAACAACTGTGACAACAATCTCTTTGGTGAAGATTCACACACGTTGCAAGATCCATATCAGCCACCCACTGCACAGGAGAGATGACAACGCATGTCTCCCTTTACCTCCCCTAGCAGCCTGTTGTTTCACACTGGCCTCTGCTGGAAGGGGACTCCTTCCAGACCTGCTGCAATCAGCGCTTATCGCTGCTCAAGACAAGTAACTTTTCAGTCTCCTTCCTCCTCTCCCTGTTGTTCTCCCCCTCCTCCTCTCTCTGCTCCCCTGTCCCTCCCCATTCTCTTTCATCTTCTGTCCTGGGATAGGGCTTCTCAGTCCAAGTTAGCCAACTTATTTTCAGGGTCCATCAGGTTCACTAAGGAATTTTTTTCATTCTGTGTTTTCATTGCAGTGATTATTTCTAACATTAATATAACTATGTTCCAGCCCACCTGGATGGCTGCCTCATAACCATCTCCTGCCCTGCAACATCCACATCAGGAGTGCACAACTGCACAAGCAGCTCCACCTGCCAAGGCTGGTGGGGAGAGAAGAACATGGGAAGGAGGATATCTCCCACCACATTCAAGGTATAGGCAGGTCGTTTTTTCCACAACTCATCATTTTATCATTAACTTGCAACTTGCTTTGGATCTATAGTTACAGAGGAGCTACAAGCATTATGGGATGTATATCTGATTTCACGTTCACAGCATATCAGCAATGTCATAATTCACTTCACAGCATATCACACCCTGCCTCACCACAGCTAACTATGCATCCTATCTTCCACTAGAATTCCCTATCTCCACCAGGGCAAAGGTTCCCATTCCAGCCAGCTCAGGGCTCTACACGGCATGGCCACTCAGGAACGGCCATTCAGAGCAGTGGATCTGCACTGTTTTTACACTGTCTGGGATCTGTTCTTTTTTGGAAGGCACATGTTCCAGTGATGACTGTAACAGCCCATACCACACTAGCTCACACTGGCAAGAACAATGACCTTTTTCTTTGACATTCAAAAGATCTGACAAGAAGGTGGGATCATTTTCATGACAGTTCGGCATGTCTTAACGGGAATACTTTTTAGTATTGCTTCCACACTCTTCTGCCCAAAGTGAGCACAGCCAGCTTCTGAGAATTCAATAAGAGGAAATCTATTTTTCCATTATTTGCCACTTTCTCTAGTATTACAGTCATGAAGAATGAGTTTAAATGTATACAGTATCACACTTCAACACAGTAAACACTTTCTAAATTAAACTTTACAATAGGGTGATTCACAGCTTACTATCGACAAAACTCCCCAATAATCCCCAGGACAAATCGGAAATGAGCATTCTTTTTAGTATAACATCTACTCATCCAATAGGTACAGACATACTTTTTCTTTCATAAAACTCCAAAAGATCTATAGGTGAGGGTTAAATGTGTGAATTCAGAGGAAAAAAGGCTCCCTCAGGCTACACAGGTCAACATCTGGAGAGTTATCTCACACACCAGTGTAGTCAGGAAACTACTCTCCCCAGTATTAGACTAAGCAACAGCTAACCACATGAGATTAAGTAACCCAAAACTAACACAACATTGTAAATTATCTATATAATTATTCTAAAAATGGTTTTTAGAAAATTTTTTAAAATGGTTATAGAAAAAGTGTATCACAAACCCACTACTTATTTGCTTCTGAAAAGCCAGGTATGACACTGAGGAAACCAGATCTGAAAGAGACACGTGCACCCCAATGTTCATTGCAGCACTGTTTATAATAGCCAGGACATGGAAGCAACCTAGATGCCCATCAGCAGATGAATGGATAAGGAAGCTGTGGTACATATACACCATGGAATATTACTCAGCCGTTAAAAAGAATTCATTTGAATCAGTTCTAATGAGATGGATGAAACTGGAGCCCCCTATACAGAGTGAAGTGTGCCAGAAAGATAAAGACCATTACAGCATACTAACACATATATATGGAATTTAGAAATATGGTAACGACAACCCTATATGCAAAAACAGAAAAAGAGACACAGAAGTACAGAACAGACTTTTGAACTCTCGGGGAGAAGGTGAGGGTGGGATATTTCAAGCAGCATGTATACTATCTATGGTTGAAACAGATCCCAGCCCAGGTGGGATGCTGAGACAATGCTCTGGGCTGTGCACTGGGAAGACACAGAGAATCGGGTGGAGAGGGAGGGGGAGGGGAATTGGATGGGAATAACGTGTAATCTAATGGTGATTCATAATCAATGATGACAAACCCACTGCAAGTTGTTGAAGTAATTAGCCTCCAAACTAATAAAAATGTAAAAAAAAAAAAAAAAAAGAAAAAAAAAAAAAAAGAAAAGCCAGGTATGTGCAGAGCACACTTCCTCCAGAACCTTTCAGACTTTTTTAGAGGCTGTATTACACACCCAGCTTCACCCCTGACATAGGAGCCACATGGAAGGAAGATGAGGCAGTAAGGATAAACACGAACCATGTCCTCTGGGGAGGCATTCAATATCCGTACTAAGAGCCCTGAAAACATGCACTTTCTAGGCCAGTAATTATATTCTCATTTTTAATGAAAGAAATCATCTGCAATACAGGAAAAACACACATTTGATTAAATGCTGTTAATATAAGCAAAACACTCATTGCAGTATTAAGTAGTACTGGAGCTTTTCTTTTGTAGACAGCAGAGAAGTGGAGGAAAAGTCCATGGACATACTTTCATAGTGGGGAGAAGAAAGAGCCAAGAAACCATGTCTATGACTCTCAGACAAAGAACTATGTAATCAACAAAACAAAACCAAGAAAAGAAACTTCATAGGAATGAAAGGACTTCAGTTGGAGGTGGCTGCCCCTCCTTATAAGTTGATGACAAGAGCCAGACTCGCCTAGTCCATCCACCATGCTTGGAGGTGCACCAGTATGAAGCCAGGAGGAAGGTTTTGTCCTGCACTCTGCCTCTTGGAGGTGTCCCAAACATGGAAAATGGGAGGAGGGACAATAAAGGAGCTGGGAAGGCAAGACCACCTGGAGTTCAGCATCCATTGGCCAGACCA